>NC_052147.1:76634167-76913405 GCF_902713615.1 Scyliorhinus canicula | reverse complement strand
GCGATTTTCATTTCATTTTCATGTATATAAATGAGCATATTCTTTATATAGTCAAGTTCCTGTACACATATTCATTATTTATTGACCTGAACACATATTTTTTAGAAAACAAAAAGGGGGGGAAAATGTCATAATATACATCCAGGTATATAATGGAGTGCAGACAGGCAATGATTGGCACACAGAATGACTAATGAGCACACAGAACACATCAGCACCCGTCCCCGCGGATGCCGACCGCCCACAGGACGCACCAGGGCGGCCACGAGAGAGGGAGAGACCCGGCCCCCCCTAACATGCGACGCCTGCAGGACGCCCCAGGGCGGCCACGACAGAGGGAGAGACCCAGAGCAACAGGGAGATGACACCTCCGTCTCGTGCGGGTGCGGCGATGCAGGCGTGTGACACCCAGCGATGAGGGTAGCAGCCACAGGCCCCCGTCACAGCTGAACCAGGACAGCCCTACCCAGGACAGCCCTACCCAGGACAGCCCTACCCAGGACACCGCTACCAAGCACAGCCCTACCCAGGACACCGACACACATGACACCGAAATACAGGACAGAGACACACAGTGGACAGGTGGAGACGAACTGCAACCCCAGAGTATCATGGACTCGGAGTCGGACGATGCTCACGACACAACACCACTGCTTTCTCCAACACCCTCCACCATCGCAGAGACACTCACCTCAGTTGGGCACTTTAGTGGTGAGGCTTCTGGTACACTCACTGGTGCGCACAGCACAGCCGTACCGGTACAGCAGGTGGAGGTAGAAGCAGCAGAGGGGCTGGGAGGTCGGAGGGCATCCTGGCGCAAGCGAACATCTACCGCCCAGACGGGTCCCAGGTTCCTGGAGTTACCACACACACCCATAGACCTGATGCAGCTACCAAATCTGGGATGAAGGAAGAGGATGATGGCTGGCTTGCAGCGGCTGAAGACGCAGGTGGAGGAGTGCGCCCGCATCCAGGAACTGGCAGTAGTGCCGGTCATGCGTGCCACCCAGGCCAAAACCGCACGGGTGGCGTCCGTGGTGGAGGCAAAGGGTGCGACGGTGTCACACATGGGGAGCAGGATGCGAGGCCTGGGGCGTTCCGTGAAGGCGACGTGTGTGGCCCAGGACTTGGCTTCCCTCTCACAGGAAGCCATGAGCCAGAGCCAGCGGCAGATGGCAGAGGCGCTAAACGCCGTGGCCCAGTCTCAGCAGGCCATGGCCCAGTCTCAGCAGGCCATGACGCAGTCCCAGCAGGCAATGGCCCAGTCTCTGCAGGCCATGGCCCAGTCTCAGCAGGCCATGACGCAGTCCCAGCAGGCAATGGCCCAGTCTCTGCAGGCCATGGCCCAGTCTCAGCAGGCCATGGCCCAGTCTCAGCAGGCAATGGCCCAGTCTCTGCAGGCCATGGCCCAGTCTCAGCAGGCCATGCCGCAGTCTCTGCAGGCCATGGCGCAGTCTCAGCAGGCAATGGCCCAGTCTCTGCAAGCCATGGCGCAGTCTCTGCAGGCCATGGCGCAGTCTCAGCAGGCAATGGCCCAGTCTCTGCAGGCCATGGTGCAGTCTCTGCAGGCCATGGCGCAGTCTCAGCAGGCAATGGCCCAGTCTCTGCAGGCAATGGCCAGTCTCAGCAGGCCATGGCACAGTCTCAGCAGGCCATGGCGCAGTCCTCAGCAGGCAATGGCCCAGTCTCTGCAGGCCATGGTGCCAGTCTCAGCAGGCCATGGCGCAGTCCCAGCAGGCAATGGCCCAGTCTCAGCAGGCCATGGCGCAGTCCCAGCAGGCAATGGCCCAGTCTCTGCAGGCCATCGCTGAGGGCATCGGCGCCATTGCCCAGGTGCTGGCCGGCGTCGCAGGGTCGCAGACAGGGCAACTCCCTCAGCTCCATGACTGCAAACCCGCAGACCCTTGTTGATACCAGCACGGGCCTCCAGGACTGGCAGCGCCAGGTGTCGGCGGGGCGTTGAATGGCCAGTCCGTTCGCACCCCGACCCATGTAGAGGCTCGGGGCCATCGGGCTTCCCGAGGGAGGATGGGGTGCTGGGGCCCGTCCCGGGTTCTCCTGTGGGGGATGTCCCGGAACACTGCAGCATCTCGGACTCCCCCCCCCCCCCCCCTTCCGTCCCAGGTGCATCTGGTGGGCAGCGGGCAGGACAGGCTGGCAGCTCGCCATCCCAGTCGCCCGAGCCGCAGCCTGGCCCATTTAGACCGGGCCGCCCCAGGAAACAGCTGCCAAAGGGATCCCGAGTCAGGGGGCAGGAATCGCAGGAGTCCACTTCCAGTTCTGCTGTACCGTCTGGGGAACCACCTAGGCATAGTCAAAGGGCCCGTAAGGCCAAACAATTAGACACTGAGTAAGTTGGCACGGGTGAAGGGCACAGACGAGTTTTAGGGATTAGGGCATGTGTATGGACTGTTTGTTATTAAAATCACTTTCACACCGACAGAAGTTGCCTTTGTGTTCTGTCCGAAGCGTGCGGGGGTGTCATGTACGTTGAGCGCCAGTGTGTGTGTGAGGGGTGGTCTTACGTCAGCCCCAGGTGAGTGTCCCCCCCTCTCCCTGGGCCGCCCTCTCCATCCCCCCGGGCAGAGGACGGGGTAGTGGGCTGCAGTGTCACGGCCGCATGCAGGGATGGTCCGGGTGGATGGTGGGACTGTGGCCATGGGTCAGACATTGTCCAACGATGTGGAGCCAGGAGCTCATCGCAGAGCGGGTCGTCATCATCCACCATGGCCTGCAATAGACACGCTTCCACCGGCGACCGTGTGAGCCCTGCCCGTCGTGCCGCAGGTGGATCTGCAATGGAGGGGTGGTGTCCATGCGGGTGGGGTGGGTGGGTGGGGGGGGGGGGGGTGAGGGTGTTGGTGCTGGGTGGGTGAGGGGGGAGAGGGTGTTGCTGGGTGGGTGGGGGGTGAGGGTGTTGATGCTGGGTGGGTGAGGGGTGAGGGTGTTGGTGCTGGGTGGGTGAGGGGGGAGAGGGTGTTGCTGGGTGGGTGAGGGGGGTGAGGGTGTTGGTGCTGGGTGGGTGAGGGGGTGAGGGTGTTGGTGGTGGGTGGGTGAGGGTGGTCGGATGTTGCCATGGTGTGCAGTATGTGGCCATACTCGCCGATTCCCACGCCCCCTAGTCAGTGAACCAGGCAGCTATCAGCCTGTCCCGTGCCCGCTGGCCCAGCCGGTAACGGTGGGCATCCACCTGCCCATGTCCAGCCTGTCTGCCCTGACCATTGCCCCCATCTCCCTCATCTGGGGAGGTCTGCGCCTCTTCCTCCTGCTCCTCCACTCCCCTCCTCCTCTGCCTGTGGTACATCGCCCCTCTGCTGGGCGATGTTGTGCAGGACACAGCAGGACCACAATGATGTGGCCGACCCTATCTGGCGGGTACTGGAGGGCCCCCCCCCAGAGAGATCCAGGCACTTGAAACGCATTTTAGGCACGCCAAAGCACATCTCTATCACACCCCTTGTCGATGCATGGGCATCATTGTAGCTGTTCTCCGCGTCACTCTGTGGCCTCTGTATAGGCGTCATCAGCCACGACCGCAACGGGTAACCCCTGTCGCCCAGCAACTAACCCCTCAGCCGGGGGTGGCGCACCTCGAACATGCCGGGGATGTAAGACCGCGAGAACACATATGAGTCATGAACACTTCCTGGGTACCGGGCGCAGACGTGCAGGATAATCATGGGGTGGTCGCAGATCACCTGGATGTTCATTGAATAGGTCCCCTTCCTATTGGTGAACACGGCCTTGTTATCTGCAGGTGGCCGCAAGGCGACGTGCATCCCATCGATCGCGCCCTGGACCATGGGAAAACCGGCCACGGCAGGGAAGCCCACGGCCCGGGCATCCTGGCTCACCCGGTCCACAGGGAACCTGATGTAACGGTCCGCAATGGCATAAAGGGCGTCTGTCACTGCCCGGTGCACCAGTGTCGGTGGGGGGGGGCGGAGAACGACCACAAGTCATCATTGCCCGTACCGCCGCCCCCGCCCCCGCGCAGCCAGGTGCCATGGGCAACCCCCCTCCACGGCACGGTCCCCCCCTCCCTGGCACTGTCCCCCCCTCCCTGGCACTGTTCCCCCCCCCCTTCCCGGCACTGTCCCCCCTCCCCGGAACTGTCCCCCCCCCCGGTACTGCCCCCCTTCCCCGGCACGGTCCCCCCCTCCCCGGCACTGTCCCCCCTCCCCGGCACTGTCACCCCCCCTCCCCGGCACTGTCCCCCCCCCTCTCCGGCACTGACCCCCCCTCTCCGGCACTGTCACCCCCCCCTCCCCGGCACTGTCACCCTCCCCGGCACTGTCCCCCCCTCCCCGGCACTGTTCCCCCCCCCCCCTCCCCGGCACTGACCCCCCCTCCCCGACACTGTCCCCCCCCCTCCCCGGCACTGACCCCCCCCTCCCCGACACTGTCCCCCCCCCTCCCCGGCACTGACCCCCCCCCTCCCCGGCACTGACCCCCCTCCCCGGCACTGACACCCCTCCCCCCCTCCCCGGCACTGTCCCCCCCTCCCCGGCACTGTCCCCCCCTCCCCGGCACTGCCCCCCCCTCCCCGGCACTGCCCCCCCTCCCCGGCACTGCCCCCCCCCCCTCCCCCCCTCCCCGGCACTGCCCCCCCCTCCCCCCCTCCCCGGCACTGCCCCCCCTCCCCGGCACTGCCCCCCCTCCCCGGCACTGACCCCCCTCCCCGGCACTGACCCCCCCCCTCCCCGGCACTGTCCCCCCTTCCCCGGCACTGTCCCCCCCTCCCCCCCTCCCCGACACTGACCCCCCCTCCCCGGCACTGTCCCCCCCTCCCCGACACTGCCCCCCCCTCCCCGACACTGACCCCCGCTCCATGGCACTGTCCCCCCCCCCCTCCCCGGCACTGCCTCCCCTCCCCGGCACTGACCCCCCCTCCCCGGCACTGTCCCCCCCCTCCCCGGCACTGTCCCCCCCTCCCCTGCACTGTCCCCCCCCCCTCCCCGGCACTGCCTCCCCCCTCCCCGGCGCTCACCCCCCCTCCCCGGCACTGCCTCCCCCCTCCCCGGCACTGACCCCCCCTCCCCGGCACTGACCCCCCCTCCCCGGCACTGTCCCCCCCTCCCCGGCACTGCCCCCCCCCTCCCCTGCACTGTCCCCCCCCTCCCCGGAACTGTCCCCCCCTCCCCGGCACTCACTGCCCACAGCCCCCCCACCCCCTCCCCCGCAGCCCCCCCTCCACAGCCCCCCCCCCCCCCCTCCCCCCACACCTCATCCCCCTTCCCCCCTCCCGACCCCTGTCCCCCTCCCCCACACACACAGATAGCGGCCATGCCGTCACTTCTCCTGCGGCCACCCCCCATGCCGTGACCTACCTCCACGCTGAACGGCGTCAACCATCAGCACTGGTTGACGCCGTTAAATAGGTGTTTTGATTTACCATGGGTCACGTCGGAGGGACTTCGGCCCATCCGGCCGGGAGAATACGGGCAGCTCCAGGGGCCATAGCCTCGCGCAGGCCCCCGCCATTCTCTGAGGCGGGATTGACGCCTCGCCGACATTTTAGCGTTCGGAGACTTCGGGAGACGACGGGGGCGGGATTCACGCCGGCCCCCGGCGATTCTCCGACCCGGTTGGGGGGGGGGGGGGGGGGGGTCGGAGAATCCCGCCCCCTGTGTCCGCAAACTAAGGTGCCGCTGTTCATGCTGCCATCCTGGTGACTGGGATGAGTGTGTGTGGGGAGTGGAGTGCTGAATGCGGCTGCAGCTTGTCAGCCTCTCGAGTGGTAACTGACCGATTTCCACGTGGCGCCGGTGTTAGCCCATTAACGGATCATGAATTACTCCTGGACCTGCGCCAATTTGGTTGCCGTAGAAGTCCACCGATTCAGTCCCGGCGTCAACACTGAAAGGGAAAATCCCACCCAATGTTTTCAGTGGTAGCAGGTGAGAACTGTGGAGATTAATCTGCAGGCTTGATTTTTGATTAGAAACTGGGGGGAATTAGCATCAATAAAGTGCAAAGAAGGTCCACCAGAATGTTGCCTGGTCTCCATGGGTGTTGGCTGTGAGGAGAGGTTGAAAAAAACTAGGATTGTTTTCACTGGAAAGACAGAGGCTGAGGGGAGACTTGACAGAGGCCTACAAAATTATCTGGGGCATAGACGGAGTGGATAGTCAGAGGTTTTTCCCCAGGGTGGGAGTGTCAATTACAAGGTGGCACAGTTTCAAGGGGGAAAGTTTAAGGGATGTGTGGGGTAGGTTTTTCACACAGAGAGTGGTGGGTGTCTGGAACACGTTGCCAGAGGATGTGGTGGAAGCCGACACCTCAGCCACATTTAAGAGGCATCTGGACGGGGGAATGGAAGGATACGGACCGAGTAAGGGCAGAGGGCTGTTTCTAGTTCGGGCATCATGATCGGCAGAGGGTTGGAGGGCGAAGGGCCTGTTCCTGTGCTGTACTTT
This sequence comes from Scyliorhinus canicula, assembly GCF_902713615.1. Classification (NCBI taxonomy): domain Eukaryota; kingdom Metazoa; phylum Chordata; class Chondrichthyes; order Carcharhiniformes; family Scyliorhinidae; genus Scyliorhinus; species Scyliorhinus canicula. The sequence goes on along the minus strand of NC_052147.1, from coordinate 76,906,986 downwards.
CCTTTGTTCTCTTTGATTTCACAGGAATTTGTTCCCTCCCCCGGGAATGCCTGAATTCTTGGGTCGGGCAGGGTGTCCTAGTAGATACTTAAAATAGGTAATAGGCCCGTTGAATATATTAAAGCTGCTCATGGCTCCAAAGCAATATTGAGGTCACTGCTTAATCATATTATATTAATAAATCTGTATTTAAATATATTTATTAGGCTCTCCCTTATTTCTGGGGGAGAGCTGCTGACTAATTGAAGGTGAACTTGGCACTCGAAATAAGTGGGACTTCAAAAAACTTAGTAATTTTTCTCTTTCTAACTCACCTTCTTCATAATGCTGAAATGAAAGTCAGGGGACTGACAAAAGAACCCCCAAACAATCGGTGCATTATTTCACCATGCTGACCATCACTGAGGTCCAGCGGGAGATCAGAGAGAACCTAGCCAGAAATGATTGTAGCCCCCATTATAAGCAATGTGTAACGGTTGTGCATAGATATCCTCATTAATCGTTCTCTCATTGACAATGGGTGAAACAAATACCTGTGGCCTAGCTAAAAGTAAATAATCATTCCCTTATGATTTTTATAATTGGTCAAATCTTCCCCATGTTTTAGAAACAACGGAAAAATTCCTGTGTATAGTTTTGGGTGCGATTGGTGGGGTGTTTCTCGATGGCCGGGTTGCCGAGATCCCGGCCCGTATTTAACAGCACTTTGTGCCGAAAATGAGCCCCCGCGAGTTTCTCGTCATCACTGGCTGACTCACCTCACCTCAGTGTATCACCGCTCCCTCACCACTCACTCTCAGTCAATACACAAACATGGCAGCGCGCAGACCTGTTCCTCACTTTGGCGACGACGACCTGGCCAGGCTTCGCGACGTTGTGGATGAGAGACGGGACATCCCGTTCCCCCGAGGGGGTCGGAAGACCAGCAGCAGGGTCACCAATACCGCCAGGCAGCAGTGGCAGCGGCTGTCATTGCGGGCAGCATGACCAGGAGGACCACCGTCACATGTCGGAAAAAGACCAACGACCTCCATCGAGCTGCAAGGGTAAGTTACTACCTCTCTCCTGGCATCAATTCTCCTTGCCACCCCTCAAATTCCCAAGCCACACCCCCCACAAAACATCTGACACCTCGCACATTCTCCACATCTGATCTTCGTGCTTGTTCCTCAGCACACCTGGCACCCACCAGCACAACCCTTTCATGTCCAGTTGCGGTGCCCACACATGCCACCTGCTATAGACCCCCTGACCCATCAAGCGTGCAGCATACGGCCCACTCTACAAGTGTGGTACAACAGAAATGGAAAAGTATTTTTTAAAGAAAAAACAAGGGGCGGGATTCTCCAACCCCCCGCCGGATCAGAGAATCGCCGGAGGTTGGCATGAATCCAGCCCCCGCCGTCCTCCGAATTCTCCGGCCCCCCCAAAAGTCGGCGAGGCGTGAATTGCGTCTCCTGCCTCGGAGAATGGCGGGGACCGACGTGACTCAATGTGCCCCGGGGCTGCCCTAATTCTCCGGCCCGCGATGGGCCGAAGTCCCACCCGTTTTTTGCCGGTCCCGCCAGCGTGGATCAGACTAGGTCCCTTACCGGTGGGACCTGCCGGTGTGGGCGAGCTCCGGGGTCCTGGGTGTGCACGGGGCGATCTGGCCCCGGGGCGTGTCCCCACGGTGGACTGGCCCGCGATCGGGGCCCACCGATCCACGGGCGGGCCTATGCCGTTGGGGCACTCTTTTCATACGTGTTGGCCGTGTCAGCCTCCACGATGGCCGACACGTAGGTGAAACCCCCCCGCACCCACGCATGCGCGGACTCTCGCCGGTCGGCGGAGTCCCTTTGGCCCCACTGGCGTGACGCCAAAGGCCTTCCACGCCAGCCAGCGGGGCGCAAACCACTCCGGAGCCGGCCTAGCCCCTGAAGGTGTGGCGGATTCTGCAGTCGGGGCGGGCCGACGCCAGAGTGGTTCACGCAACTCTGTCCCGCCGGGACCCCCCGCCCCGCCGGGTAAGGGAGAATCCCGCCCAATGTTTATTCTATGAACTCAAGTTAACCTTTTTAAAACATACAGTGAACATCTTAGCAACCATTAATTCAAATACAACCCCCAAAGAATACATAGAACATAGAACATAGAACAGTACAGCACAGAACAGGCCCTTCGGCCCTCAATGTTGTGCTGAGCCATGATCACCCTACTCAAACTCACGTATCTACCCTATACCCGTAACCCTTAACCTTACTTTTATTAGGACACTACGGGCAATTTAGCATGGCCAATCCACCGAGCCCGCACATCTTTGGACTGTGGGAGGAAACCGGAGCACCCGGAGGAAACCCACGCACACAGGGGGAGGACGTGCAGACTCCACACAGACAGTGACCCAGCTGGGAATCGAACCTGGGACCCTGGAGCTGTGAAGCATTTATGCTAACCACCATGCTACCCTGCTGCCCTTGACAACACTAAGTAATCCTTAAGCTGTCCTTTTAACATCCATAAGCCTTCAACAAAACCTTCAAATAGAAGCACATCAGGTTAAATTCACTACTAAGAGCAGTTATTAGTTTTAAATCACCAAAGGATCAATTTACAGTTTTTAGATTACAGAGAGAGAGAGACCAATGCCCCTTCTGGCTGTGCCTGCAGCTATCCAGCTCTGAAAACAAAACTAAAACACACCCTGCAGCAAACAGCCTAAACCGAAAGTAAAAAGCTGACAGACAGCCCAGCTCCACCCACACTCTGACATCACTTATAAACACCCATTTCTTAAAGGTGCATTTCTTCAACTCCCATTTCTTAAAGGTACTCTCACATGACACCAGTTAGTTGAACCGCACCTAATATCACATTGTTCTGTCAGATATTTTGGTGTTTGCTGCTACTTTGAAGGTTTGGCCCTTAATATTGCTGTAAGATCATCAGTTATGTTAAGCAGAGTAATTTGATTTTTTTTCTCTATCCTTGCACCAAGTGTGCTCTCACAATTTTAATTCATTATCAATGCAGCTATTTTGTGTTGGGAGCAGGTGACTTCTCGACCATGAGACCACTTGAACTTGCTGAAGTTGTTAGTTTCCTCTCAAACTTTGGGACATACAGGTTTAAGATGAGTAAGAAAATTCTTCATCATATGAGGGATGTCTGTTTAACAATATTATCCTCGCCACACAGCTGCTTGTTGAGAAGTCTGACATTCATTACACCCAGAACTGTAAACTAGGCAGGTGGTATGGATCGTATTTGCCAGGCAAAAGCTAAGTGCAATTATTGCCACATCAAAATTGTATGTGTTTCTTCAATATTATGGAGAACATAATGTGAGATGGATTATATGGCAAAATGGCAAGTTGGAGTCTAAAACTATTTTCAGTCATTTTATTATTTCAGATTATTACTTATCTATGAATGCCACTTTCACGGATAGTTTATTTATACACAATGTTAGACTACAGGGAACTACATCATGCGGATGAAACAAGCTGACTTGGGGCCCTTTTAATCAAAACACCAGGTCCCAGTTCAAGGATTCCCGCTACCCATACCGACTTTTAACAAACGTTTTTAAGGATGTGGGCTGGTTCGGGTTTTGAGCCCAATCCCCTGTTCCCGATCTGGCTGGCTTCATTGTGGGGATCCTACTCATGCCCCACGACAAGGTGTGTCACCCACCCACCCCCTGAGGCCCTTCATGCCCTCCAATGATAAGGTATGCCCCCAAAACAAACCTTACAGCCCTTCATGCCCCCATACCAAGTTATGCTCCCCAATGTCCCCAGGGCTCCCACCCATGCCAAGATATATCTCCCAAACAACCCTATGACACCCTCATGCCACCCACCCATGTTGAGGTATGGCACTTCCATGCTAATTCACCCACTATACACTCCATATAACCAATAAACCTTACAGTGACAGAAGGCGGAGTTAAAAAAAGGCTTCACAAAAAACAATTATTTAAATAATAGCTATACATTTGCTTAAAAATACATGGAAAGTCTTGTTCAATATCATAGATCATAGAATTTACAATGCAGAAGGAGGCCACTCGGCCCATCGAGTCTGCACCAGCTCTTGGAAAGAGCAGCCTACCCGAGGTCAACACCTCCACCCTATCCCCATAACCCAGTAACCCCACCCAACACTAAGGGCAATTTTGGACACTAAGGGCAATTTATCATGGCCAATCCACATCTTTGGACTGTAGATATATGTTGCAAAAACGAGTAAGAAAAAATCTTAAATTGTAACATTATTGGTGAAGCATAAGAATGTATTGATCCGGCAGAGCAGCTACACAAATCTTTTGAAACAGATGTCAGGTGGAAAAACATTTTTTATAAAACAACAGGACTCCGAAGTTTACATTGAAGGGCAATGAATCAAAAATGATGAGAAGATATTGAGAATATCTAACAAGAGTCTTCAAAATGATGAAAGTGTTTGAGAGAAATGGCAGCACGGTAGCACAGTGGTTTGCACTGCTGCCTCACGGTCCCATGGACCCAGTTTCGATTCTGGCCTTGGGTGACTGTATGGGGTTTGCACTTTCTCCCCATGTCTGCGTGGGTTTCCTCCAAGTGCCCCAGTTTCCTCCTATCAATCCAAAGATGTGCCGGCAAGGTAGATTTGCCCTTCGGGTCCAGGGATCTGCAGGTTAGGCTATGGGTATAGGGCAGAGTGGATTAGTGCTGACTCACTGGGCCAAATGGTCTATTTCTACACTGTAGGGGTTAACAGGGTACAACTTTTTCAAGGATTTTTCTTTCAGTGCGAAAGGGCAGTTGTTTCAATTGAAAGTAGTCCGAGAGGATTTCATCAGCGTCGCCCATGAGAACATAGAATTAATGACAGCAACTTGTGAATTTCTGCATCTAGCTGGGCATGGGTGGATCCCCAGAATTGCTGCTGATTTCAGAGGAGTAATGGCGGTGAATGCTGATGAATTCACAATCATTACTGCTGCAAACTCAAGGTTGAAGAGGGCTACATAGAAAATGCGGACATTTGCAGCAACAGCATCCAGCACCATTTACAACTGTTCCCATTAGCACTAAAATCATAGATCATAGAATTTACAGATTTACAGTGCAGAAGGAGAAGAACCCCACCCAACACTAAGGGCAATTTTGGACACTAAGGGCACTTTATCATGGCCGATCCACCTAACCAATAAACACTTTGCCTTTTTATTTCTGGTAGTTAAGTTCGGAGTGGAGTAATTCAGTGCGGGTAATTTTCCGTTTGGACACAAACTGCTGCAGATTGATCTCCAACACATAAGCCCAAATTTATTTTCTAAACATAATTTAGGAAACTTAAAATCATAAATAATTGCTTTGAAATTATGCTGTGGTTAGTAACACATCAATCTTAATATACCGGGGAATCCTTTGTCCACCATTTCAATAGAGACGTTAACCTACTTAAAACAAAACTGTTGGCCCCGCCATTAGAACAGCAGCTAAAGGAACTCCATACAAAATTGTTCCTGTACTGGAATCCCAAAACATAACTTTTGTAAGGGCAAGAAGAGTCCACACTGAGTAGGTCAAAACAAAAACGTACTTTATTTTACAATAACTATTATATACAGCTTCAGTAGTTCCCTGCTGCGTCTTCTCTAGTCGGTGCCTTACTGGTCAACTCTATTTATAAAAATACAAGTATTGTTAAGGGTCCCCCCGCCCTCGTGTTTTGCGAGCCCAACAGTTAATCATCACTACCCTGTAAGACATATGTGGGTATAACAATAACCTTCAAATCACGATAATAGAGTACCCTTCAACTGTGCTGTCCTCTTCCAGCTTTATTGACTGCAATAATAAATAAACCAATTCTCCCTCACTCTCCAGCATTCAAACGATTCCAAACATATCTGCAAATAATAAACACAAAATGCAAGTTCTCAGACGAAACAGTAGCCTTTTCAACTATTATAGGTCAATGACACAAAACTTAACGGGCGGTTTCTGTGTCTTGTACGTTTCCTGTCCGGTGTCAGGCATGTAGTGCCATGCCAAGGTCAGGAAACAAGAGGTTCAACAGGAAAGCATGAAATTCAAGGGATAAGAAGATGAATGAAATTCATGAAAATACAATTCTGTTTACTTGAAAATCTGGTCTGCATCTGTCATGGTATTCATCAGTTAAGTACAGCGAATATCTAAACAATTATGACCATTTTATGATATCTTCTTATCCTGATTAACACTTTGATGAGCTAGAACACCTCAATCCTCATGGGCTCTGAATGATCCCAAGGCCTTTGCATGTGTATCATGGGGTTGTTTATATCCAGCAAGAGAATTAAGCGTCTCAGGGTTTAGCTACAATTTGAGAACTTTTGGTCACAAAAGTCTGAGAGTAATGAGGAGGTGGATGGGAAAGGAGGGAATGGGGGAAAACCAGGCAAACCGATGAGATGTAAAATTGGGCCGAGTGATTAGCACTGTTACCTATGGTGCTGAGGACCCAGGTTCGGTCCCGGCTCTGGGTCACTGTCGGTGTGGAGTTTGCACATTCTCCCCGTGTCTGCGTGGGTTTCGCCCCCACAGCCCAAAGATGTGCAGGCTAGGTGGATTGACGACACTAAATTGCCCCTTAATTAAAAAAAATAATCAGGGACTCTAATTTTTTTTTAAATTGGGCCGAGTGTAACATTGATTGTCAATCTGATCTCATCGGTTTTCCTCTTGGAACATTAGATTAATAGTACCCCCATATCTTAGTCACCAATTCAGTTGTTTCTTACGGTGAACTTAATCATGCTCACATCCCAACTCCTCATCGGGGAGATGATGGTGTAGTGGTAATGTCACTGGCCTGGTAATTCAGAGGTCCATCCTGAAGATTATTATTACCTAATGCTCTGGAGACACCAATGCAGCTGGTGGAATTTAAATTCAGTCAATAAACAGGGAATTAAAAGCCAGTCTCAGAAATAGCAATCATGTCACTTGTGATAAAAACCCATCTAACTCACTAATACCCTTTTGGAAAGGAAATCTGCCAACCTTACCTGGCCTGGCACAAGACACAAGACATACAACTATGTGGTTGGCTCTCAACTGCCCACTGAAATGGCCCAGCAAGCCACCCAATTCAAGGGCAATTAGGAATGGGCAACGGATGCTGGCCTTGTCACTGGCACCCTGATCCCAGGAATGAATAAATTAAAAAAAATCTCCTAACTTTCACAGGATAGGTAAAAGGGGGTTTTATTAGTAGGAAAACCCAGTTTTTAAAAATCGTGCCATTCTACACCCAGGTGGGCCATGTTTCCAGGGTTTTCCTGCACAGAGAGCAGGATGATCCGGAGAGAAAACTCGGCTGTGCAGCCTGTGAGCTGCAGGCCAGTTTTCTCACCTCAGACACAACTCTTGTGTGCAGAATGGAAAATACCGCCAGACGTTAATTTTAAGAATCTCACAATCCTCGGATTTTTTGAAGGATATTTCTGTCAACCTATTTCAATTGTTTCCAACGAGTTTCTTTTTTCTTCCCTTTTAGGGCCTGGATTTCCATCTCCAAATGGAGGTGTGAATCAGGTCACAAGATGTTGAACTTAGGGTGGGACTCTCCGGTCGCGCTTGCCCGGCGACAGGAAATTCCCACCCGAGGTCAATGGACCTTTACATGGTCCGCGTCCCGCCCGTGGCAAACTTGCGGCGGGAGCAGCCGAAGAATCCAGCCCTTAGTGTTTTTATACTCAAAACGTTATTTCCTTGGCTATTCCCACAACATTTTTGTATGGGTCAGGAAGGCGTTGGGTGCTACATACTCACACTGCCAGGGTGGCACTGCCAGGCTGGAAGGGACAGTGTCAGGGTGTAAGGGTTCCAGATTTCCTGTGCCAAGATTTGGGGCCTGGGGTGCTCTGCCCTTAAGAGGTGGGGTGAGGGGGGCTCAAGGGCCCCCTAACAGATAGGATGGGGTAGTGGGGTGGGTCCGTAGGCCACGGTGGGGATGCCGAGGGGGTCGAAAGATCGGGATGGCATTTAAAAATGGCAGCTCGATCACAGCTCGTCAGTGCAGGAATTGAGGTAAGAGTGACCTCAGCGGGGCATTCCCCACAGAGTCCTGTGAGATAGAAAAAATGGCAGAGTCCCATTCAATAGATGGGTCACTCTCGGCACTGCAGGTGTTGAGAAATACCTCGCTAAACACACCCAAAATGCCACTCTGTTTTTTCTTTAAGCTAAATCATGCCCTGTGTTCTCCTGCCGGATTTGAATCGCAGGAAATTTGCACTCCCGCTGGGAGGCCGGGAAGTTAAAATTCAGGTGATGCTAATGGGCCAGCACCTCTGGCATCTTTTGCACTGGGCTGGGGTCGGGATTTGCGTTAAAAAGCCTCATAAGCTGGAGCAGTTTCTGAGCGCTCAAGTCAGAGACTGTCATTCCAGCCAAGAAGGTGGCTGCACATAGACCAGCCCCCACATTCCGTGAGTTGGAGATAGACCGAATGCTGGATGTCAATGAGGAGAGGAGGGACACCCTCTTTCCCAGGTTGGGGTGGAGACTCAAGCCCGTCCTTCTCAACAGCGCCTGGGATCAGGTGCCAGAGTCTGTCAGTACTGGCATGCAACCTCCTACATGCCCCAAAAGTGTGGAGAGCTTTCTTACCTTCTCGTGCCCCCTCAATGTTCATGGTGCCCAGGCCCCACTCGTAAATACTTGCACCAATTCATGCCTGAGTGACTCCTGCCTGAGAGGGGTGGAGTGTGGAGCATGGTGGAGGGGAGGAGCATTGGGGATCCAGCCCATTAATCGTTTTAAATCTATGCAAATCAGTGTTTTACAGGGCCATTGGTGCGGGCCATGTACCTCGGGGGCGATTCTCCGCACTCACGACGGTGCGGAGAATAGCGGGGGTCCTAAATTTTTATGGCCACGCTAGTCTGACGCCCTTCCGCTATTCCCCCCCCCCCCACCCACCTCCCGACACGAATCGCTGCTGCCGTTTTTTTACGGCGAGCAGCGATTCTCAGCTGGCCGATGGGCCGAAGTCCAAGCCCTTTATGACCGTTTTTAGGAACGTCAAACACACCTGGTCTGACCGTTCGTAAAAACGGCCGTAAAGTTCAGATCTTGGGAACCATGGCACCGATTGGCACGGCAGTACCACGACCGTGCCAAGGGTGCCATGGGCCCGCGGTCGATGGGCACCGATCGCGGGCAGCGGGTACTTACCCCGCGCACTCTTTGTCCTTCCGCCGCCCCGCTGTATCCATTTGTGGGGCGGCTGAGTGGCATCCCGGCCTGCGCATGCGCGGGTTTCGCGCAAATGCGCGATGACGTCATCCGCGCATGCGCGGGTTGGAGTCTTCCAATCCGCGCATGCGCGGCTGACGTCATGTGACGCGTCAGCCGTCGCAAACTCTGGCAAGCGGACTTAACGAAATTCGTTAAGCCCGCGATGCCAGAGTTCACGGCCGCGGCATGCTAGCCCCGACCGGGGACCAGAATCGGTTCCCGGTCGGGGGGGGGGGGGGGGGGGGGGGGGCGGAGGCTGGCGTCAAACCCGCCCGTTTTTGACGCCAGCCTTACGATTTCTCCCGGTTTGGGAGAATTTCGCCCCTCATTACCTCCACCAATCAGGGACCGGAGCATCGCATCAGTCCGATGTTCGATTTCAGCCCGATCGCGATTCCTGCTGTGAGCATCGGGCAGCGGAGAATCCAGGCCGTAATTGATCAAATTTCATGAATCACAGACTTAAAATCAACATATAATTTTATAATCATGAAGTTTAAAAGTATAATTAGTGGACTTTTAAACTAAGGATTTTCACAATTTTTTTATTTCTACCCTGACGCCATTCGCATATCCCAAACTTTACTTTGCTCTGTATAAAAAGTTTTAGAACTTTAAAAAACTATTTTTAGCTTCCTGTTGTGGGTCAATGAAAATCCTATTCTGTGTGAGTGGTTGCTTCGACAACCTGATGGAATATAGAACATAGAACATAGAACAGTACAGCACAGAACAGGCCCTTCGGCCCTTGATGTTGTGCCGAGCAATGATCACCCTACTTAAACCCACGTAACCCGTATACCCGTAACCCAACAATCCCCCCATTAACCTTACACTACGGGCAATTTAGCATGCCCAATCCACCTAACCCGCACATCTTTGGACTGTGGGAGGAAACCGGAGCACCCGGAGGAAACCCACGCACACACGGGGAGGACGTGCAGACTCCACACAGACAGTGACCCAGCCGGGAATCGAACCTGGGACCCTGGAGCTGTGAAGCATTGATGCTAACCACCATGCTACCGTGAGGCCCCAAATTCCAACTTCATGCTGGAAACTTCCCAGTGAAGAACACTGGAATCAACTGCAGTGCCATTGCATAGTGACTGGGGTGAAATTCTTGCCAGAGGGATTGCTTCATCTCTCAGCAGCTCTTCGTCCGTGGCTTCAGTGAGCACCTTTACTTTGCCACTGACCATAGATGCACCCCAATGCTTTGATCAAAGCTAGATTTACTTTATCTCAGAGCTGCTGCACTTGTTAGTGACATTATGGCAGCACGGTAGCACACTGGTTAGCACAGTTGCTTCGCAGCTCCAGGGTCTGGCTTGGGTCACTGTTTGCGCAGAGTCTGCATATTCTCCCCGTGTCTGCGTGGGTTTCCTCCGGGTACTCCGGGTTACTCCCACAGTCCAAAGACGTGCAGATTAGGTGTGTTGGCCATGCTAAATTGCCCTTAGTGTCCAAAAAATTTAGGTGGGGTTAAGGGGATAGGGTGGAGGCGTGGGCTTGAGTAGGGTGCTCTTTCCAAGGGCCGGTGCAGACTCGATGGGCCGAATGGACTCCTTCTGCACTGTAAATTCTATGATTATATGATTAATCTTCCTCCTCCCCTTTTTCATGTTATAAAGTTGCAGGTTTAATAGCTCAATAATTGGAGTGATGTGATTGGTGTAAATGGCCTTGCATGGAGTTCTCCAATTTTGAGCTTTGTTTCTTGTCATTTGCTTGCCTTGTTTAATTTTAACAAATGTTTTTTTTGCATCAAGTCTACACCAACCCTCTGAAAGAGCACCCTACCTAGGTCCACGCCCTATCCCCATAACCCCACCTAACCTAAACACCTTTGGACACTAAGGGGCAATTTCCTTTAGCATGGCCAATCCACCTAACCTGCACATCTTTGGATTGTGGAGGAAACCGGAGCACCCGGAGGAAACCCACGCAGACAGGGGGCGAACGTGCAAACTCCGCATAGACAGTCACCCAAGGCTGAAATTGAACCCTGGTCCCTGGAGCTGTGAGGCAGCAGTGCTGACCACTGTATCACCGTGTCACCCTGTTGGCCTTGAGTTTCCACTCTGAGTGAAATCTGGAAAATATGCTAGAAACTGTGCTGTTTCTTTTCTGTATTCAAGACACGATTAAATTGTCTGCTCTGGCACATTTGCATACAACAGCACATTCGATTTCTCATAAGTCTGTACACAGCAATGTAAATGGGCGAGATCAATTAGTAATGAGGAACCTCAATCTGGAAGGGGTCATGTCAAAGCTGCTATGAAGACCTTTCCTTCAGGATGAGATGAAGACTGAAAGGTATGAGGACACAGCACTCGGCAAAGTGCTTTATAGCTTGATTCAACTGAATGATTGATTGATTCATTCATTTAATGCATTGGTTTTGGGAAGAGTAGTGAGTGATTTCAATCTGAACATTGTGCAAATTGAGACCACTTGGTATGCTGCTCGGGAAAATGATTAAATTGCTCAATAGTCAATGCAGTGATGGTTCAAGCAAAGTGTTCGGCAGTAGCCCCCTCCCTGCGCCTGGCTGACAAAACGTTGAGAAAGGATGGTTGATGGGGAACTCTTGCTGTTCTGTCAGGATGCTGGTCGTCACTGCTGTTTGACTGATTGGGCGCACATAAGAATTTAAAGCCATCGTGACCTTCATTTGTAAAGTGATGGCTGTGCTGTTTATTGATCGCAGCTTAAGGTCCTCCTTCAGTTAATCTCAGAGCTGGTTGATTGTAGACTTAGTGACGTGTAGGTGGTACACAAAGAGCTCCTCTGGCATCTCTTCATAACTTTGCGTATTCAAGGGGATTAGTTGGGAGTAGGGTGCACCCAACTATATTGTAGCCTCATTCATTTTGCTTTGAGGCTGTAGGGCATTAAAACTTCAACATTTGTTCACTCCTCTTCCTTTCCCTTCTCCTCCTATTTCACCTCCATTATTATAAAGGCAAGCAAAATAGCGAGTAAGTGTTGACCATTCGAGGCCTGGACCTAAACTCAATTTTAACTCAAACATTGGCTCCGATAGAAATATCAAGCATAATAATGAGCAACAAATTGATCTGATGTAACTATTTCTTTAATATAAATTCAGTATAATGATGGTAAAATGGCTCATTTAACAGATGTAAGGCGTCAGCGGCAGCTCAGCCTTGCCCTTGAGTCAAAAATTGTGGGACTTGAGCACAAAAATGGAAGTTGATAACTCCAACAGAATACTGAGGGAGAGCTGCACTCTGAGGGTTGAATCTATGTTGGATGAGATGCCTTGGCTGCCCTCCCAGGCTGACATAACAGATCCCGTCGCTCTATTGCGAAGAACAGCGGGGAGGGTCATCCACTGTTTATCTCTCAATTGACATCGGAATGAACAGGTAATCTGGGCATTGTCACATGACTGCTTTGGAGAGTCCCATGTGCAAATTGGCTGCTGACGGTGATTACACTTCAAAGGTAACTTTGGCTGCAAAGCACTTTGAGATGCCCTGTGGTCACGGAAGATACCGGCCGGAATTGTACAGCCCTTCACGCTGGCGGGATCTTCCAGCTGTGGAGGGGCTGGTGAACCTTTGAAATCTCCATTCACATCAATGGGAGATGGAAGATTCCATCGGCGTGAAGGGCTGGAAAATTATAGATTCATAAAATCATAGAAGGAGGCCATTCGGCCCATCGAGTCTGCACCAACCTTCTGAAAGAGCACCCGACCTAGGCCCACCCCCCAACAACCCTACCTAGCCTTTGGACATGGCTTTTCTTTATTTTTTAAGTATTTGCTTTAGGTCTTGTAACTTGCTGAGATGATGGTTGATTATTGCAGGAAGGTTGGAATCGTATAGCTATCCCTAAAAAAGGAAAAACTGTAAATCTTGGAAATAAAGGGTACCAGTAAAAATTGTCCAAAGTGGTCTTGTATAGCATAAGACAAGGTTTGTCAAATTGCGGGTCGTGACCCGCGGATGGGTTGTGGGCAGGTGTCGGGAAGGGCATTCCCACGGTGGACCTGATCACGGGAGAAGTACCAACAGCCACCACTGGCGTTTATAATGAGAATGGCAGCCGCTGTTGTCTTATAAATTAAAATGAATTAGGCTCGGTGGAGTCTAGTGCCCAGAAATGGCAGCAGAGAGCAGAGATCAGGTACTCTGCATGTACACTTGACGTCAAGTGCTCTCCATGTATGTGATTTTGGCGCCAAATCACGGAGCAGTGTTCCTTCTATATTCCACCTGCTGGCAACAAAGCAAGTGAACTTTAAAGTAAGAGATGGCCAGAGACTCAAATAGGCAATTTATCTATTGGACAGGATCTCACAACTGAATCTGCTAGAGAGAGCTGCACAGGAGAGTCCAGGCCAGGACAGAGAAGTGGTGGTGTTAGAGCACCAGGGCCTCTGGTTAACAGCCTACAAAGAAGAAACTTAACTTGGGAACAAAGCAGTATGATTTCTTGGGGTATGGTTTTGTCAATTGTGCCAATGGAAATAAGGACGCAAAGCCCATTTTTGTTATATGCAGGGAAGTAATGGTAAACGAGAGGAGAAGTTTCAGATTTTGAAAGTGGTGTGTGAAAAATTCCCTTTGAGGTTGAGACCTCAGAGTCAGTTATCAACTTAGAGCTGACTCTAAATGAAAAGACTGCGCTACTGCCGCTGACATGTGATACCACGTTAAAAACATTGCCAGAGCCTATGCGGCTGTCAGCATTCTGGTGTAGCATATCCCAGGAGTGCCCAGTGCTGAGTAAAACAGGAATTTTGCTGCTTTTGCCCTTTAGGATGATCTACATGTGCAAATTTGATTTTCCGTTTTCATAAAGGTGAAGATGACACAAAGGAACTGGCTGAAATCTGCACTTGTCAGGCACATTGCCCTCTCCTCCTGTGAACCTGATTGGAATGAGATTGTGAGGACGAAGTAAGCTCCCCTTTTGCATTAAAGGTAAGTGAACGTGGTGTGTGTCACGAAGGTCGGCTAGCGTGGATCCCGAAGATCGGCCAGTTGGCAAAAGTGGATCCCGGGAAATAAAGTTTGAAAAACACTGTCTCACAATATATGGGTACCTGCTGGTGTCTGTGCATCAAATTTGATGACATTTCTCAAATGGCCACAGCAAGCGCAATGATCCGTTTGAGCTGCTCACAGGAAAATACTTTTCACTGTACCTCGGTACACGTGACAATAAACAAATCTAAATGGCCTGGCCAGCTTTATGCATGGGATTAGTTTTGGGCGCTGTGGTTTTGAAGCTAATGTAAAAGATCGTAGAAACCTGGACATAATTTAATTTTGGGTACAACTCATTTACGTTGAAAATTCTGCAATCTTCACCATTGATTTGATAAATTTCGCCCGGATTGCTTTGCTAAAGGGTCTGGTTTAGCATGGTGGGCTAAGCAGCTGGCATGTCATGCAGAACAATGCCGGCAGCACGGGTTCAATTCCCATACCGGCCTCCCCGAACAGGCGCCGGAATGTGGCGACTAGGAGCTTTTCACAGTAACTTCATTGAAGCCTACTTGTGGCAATAAGCGATTATTATAAAAACAAATAGAACCAATCGGAGACTCCAAGGCCATTGTGTAAATGGAGCACACAACGGAAAATGTTGAGGTGTAGCATTACACTTTAATCATTGCAGTTCTGGAGCCCTCCTTGCTGTTGGAAGAATTGAGTGTTCCATTTTCTCTCACACATTTTCTTGCATTCTTTTGTATGTCTCAATGATCTTCACATCTAGTGTGAGACAGTGAGTTTTGGCAAGAGTTTTAACTGTGGGAAATATCACAGATGAGTGCAATCATGCTCTCATTCCACATTTACATTTCCAGTAATTGTTGCTCAGTCAAGATCAAAAATGGTATCTGTATCCAACTTCCCCCTGCTTCCTACTACAGGGCACCAAGATCAATCTTACTGTCTGATCTTAAATCTCAACTAATGCAGTACTGCCAGAGACCAAACTTGCCTGGCATGTATGTCTCAAATGCTCAGTTGGTAAATCCATTCAGCCACACGGAGAGTGGAAACCACTCTTTTAGCTGATTAACTGTTAAAAAGTAATCAAAATTTTGCAACACATAGTCTGAATCCTTTGTGACAGCAGGGATTTTCAGCTCGCATATAACACTGAGTCAGATATAAAACAAGCTTCAGTGGTGACACTTTACCATCTGTAGCAAAATTAGGATAGTCTCATAGACCGTGCCTTAGATTTTGTCAAAAGCAGCGTTCTGCGTTATAACATTATCAGGATGTATTAGAAACATAGAAAACAGGAGCAGAAGTAGGCCATTTGTCCCTTCGAGTCAGCTCCACCATTCAACATGATCATGGCTGATTCTCTATCTCAACATCATACTTGAGTGTTCTCCCTGTATCCCTTGACACCTTTGGGGGTGAATTCTCCGCCTCCCCAACCCCATGTTCCTTGGCAGCGCGCCATCATCGGCAGCGGGATTCTCCATTCCCGCTACCAGCCAATGTGATTTCCACTGTGGCCACCCTACGCCGCTGGGAAACCCATGTGCGGTGTAGCCACCTGGGGTGGCCACTGCCCAACACAAAATGGAAGATTACAAAGAATGCAGGGAAAATGGACATGTTGCAAAAGCAAGCAGCTTGCAAAAGCGCTTGTGTATTCTGACTGCTGCAGAAACCAGACAGCACTGTGAAAAAAACAAGTTAGCATACTAATGAGGCGATACCCGGCGATTCCCAGGTACAATGGAAACAAGTTAACTCAAATCGCTACATTGAATAGAAGGCCAGACTTCTCGGCCCCAAGAGAAGTCCAAAACAATAAGCCCCAAGAACCGCCCAGTGATCGAAGGACTGCCCCGTTATTGGGGAAATTCAAATCAATCGATTGGGAAGAGACCCAATCGATTGCGAGTGTATAGAGGGTCCGCCCAGGTGGGCGCGAGACCCTGGGAGAGGTATAAGACAGAGACTCCGACCCCAGCTCTCTCTCTTAGCCAGCCTCTCCTTGACCAGCTCTCTCAGCCGGCCCTCCCAACAAGAACACCTTTGTAGCAGCTCTCGAACTTAACCACGGAGAGGAGAGGCCTGGCCAGCAGCCACCATCAAGTAAGTGTCATACAACGCACGCTACGAGAGTAGACACTCCTGACCCCTTTAGTCCACACCAACTGGAAGCCTGCGGATCCAGGACAAAGCTAGAGGCCGTTGTTCCCTGATCCGGCAGTTCCCTTATCCAGATAGGTATTTGGCCTTTTAGTGGTAGGATTAGCCTAGTCTTGTAGTTTTATATGCATAATTAGTAGATAACTGTATTATAATAAACGTGTCTTGTTTGAACTTACTAACTGGTGTATGGAGTTATTGGTCTGAACTTGAACTTGAAACTTGTGGCGGTATCTTAACGATACCTGGCGACTCTAGAGCTAAGGAACGAAACAGAGCCAAATTGAGTGTAAAGCACACCTACCCAGAACGAGCAACAGCGGGAGTCTGCTGGCAGAGGAACGGAGACTCCTGCCATCAGAGAATTCACCCCTCAGAGTCTAGAAATCTATCTATTTCCTTCTTAAATATTTTCAGTGATTTAGCCTCCATAGCTTTCTGTGATAGAGAATCCCACAAGGTTCACCACCCTCTGAGTGAAGTCGCTTCTCCTCATCTCAGTCCCAAACGGCCTACCTCACATCCTGAACTGTGACCCCTTGTTCTAGATCCCCAACCAGAGGAAACAAAATCCCTGCATTCAGATTGTCCAACTCTGTCAGAATTTATGCTTCAATTAGATCCCTTCTCATTCTTCTGAATTCCTGTGAATTCAGCAAATGTTTCTTGGAAAATGTCCCACCAGAGGACAGAAAGCATTGTGAGTTGGAAATAGCTCATGATAATTAATCGTGCACACACGCATTAGCTGATTTTAAATTTCAGTCAGTGCAAGGTGTACGAGACTGATAAGTGGCAAGTGTCGTTCACGTCACACGAGTGCCAAGCAATGACCATCTGCAACAAGAGAGGGTTGAGCCAAATCTCCTTGAATTCAATGTCATTACAATTATTGAAACGCCCACCATAGCATTATTGAATAGTTACTGCACAGAAGAAAGCCATTTGGCCCATGAGTTCATGTTGACTCTCCGCAAGAGTCCGGGGAAGCAGTGGCGCAGTGGTATTATTGGTAGATTTGTAATCCAGAGACCCAGAGTCATGCTTGAGGGACCCGGGTTCTAATCCCCCCGTGCCGGATGGTGAAATTTGAGTTCAATAAAAACCTGGGATTAAAAGTCTAAAAGGTGACCATGAAACCACTGTCGATTGTTGTAAAAACCCATCAGGTTCACTTAATGTCCTTCAGTGAAGGCACTCTGTTGTCCTTACTTGGTCTGGCCTACATGTGACTCCAGATCCACAGCAATGTGGTTGACTCTTAAATGCCTTCAGGGATGGATAATAAATGCTGGTCCAGCCAGCGATGCCCACATCCAACGAACAAATAAAAATAAAAAGATCAAATAAAGATCAAGATCACGGTAGGACAAGTGGATAGCACTGTGGCTTCACAGCGCCAGGGTCCCAGGTTCAATTCCCCGCTGGGTCACTGTCTGTGTGGAGTCTGCACGTTCTCCCCGTGTCTGCGTGGGTTTCCTCCGGGTGATCCGGTTTCCTCCCACAGTCCAAAGATGTGCAGGTTAGGTGGATTGGCCATGATAAATTGCCCCTTAGTGTCCAAAAAGATTAGGAGGGGTTATTGGGTTACGGCGATAGGGTGGAAGTGAGGGCTTAAGTGGGTCGGTGCAGACTCGACGGGCCGAATGGCCTCCTTCTGCACTGTATGTTCTATGTAATCAGTCCCACTCCCTCTTCGCATAGCCCTGTAACAATTATCTCTTTTGAGAGCCGCAATTAAATCTGTCTCCAGCAACCTTTCAGGGTGTGCATTCCAGATTGTAACCAGTCAATTAACAGGACAAGCCACGTATATATTGTGGCGATACGAGCAGGTCAGAGGCTGGGTATTCTGCTGAGAGTGTTGTTGGATTTATGCTAAATGCCAAGTGTCTTTCTGACTCACCGTACCTGTTCAGGTTTGACCTACAAGTTTCAAGAAATAGAGCTTTTGAGTGAGTGGAGATATTCTGTTGAATTCTGATTGGGCGGACAGTGAAGAAGGTTATCGAGGATTGCAATGGGATCTTGATCAATTGGGCCAGTGGGATGATGAATGGCAGATGGAGTTTAATTTAGATAAATGTGAGGTGATGCATTTTGGTAGATCAAATCGGGGTAGGACCTACTCAATTAATGGTAGGGAGTTGGGGAGAGTTGTAGAACAAAGAGATTGAGGGGTACAGTTCCTTGAAAGTGGAGTCACAGGTGGACAGGGTGGTGAAGAAGGCATTCGGCAAGCTTGGTTTCATTGGTCAGAACATTGAATACAGGAGTTGGGACGTCTTGCTGAAGTTAGTAAGGCCACACATGGAATTCTGTGTACAGTTCTGGTCACCCTACTATAGAAAGCATATTACTAAACCAGAAAGAGTGCAGAAAAGATTTACTAGGATGCTACCAGGACTTGGCGGTTTGAGTTATAAGCAGCGGCTGGATAGATTGAGACTTTTTCCCCTGGAGCGTAGGAGGCTTAGAGGTGATCTTCTAGAGGTCTATAAAATAATGATGGGAGGGGAGTCTAAAATTAGAGAGCATAGGTTTAAAGTGAGAGGGAGGAGATACAAAAGGGTTCAGAGGTGCAATTTTTTCACACAGAGGGTGCTCACCCCAGTCCAACGCCAGATCTCCACATCATACTAAATGCAAAGCATGTGTTTCTTTGTTGTGGGTGCTGGTCACTGCAGTTCGGGCAGGGTTTCCTCAGAGCAACTGCTTGCGGACAGCATCGCTATGTATGCCACATAATAACAATAATCTTTATTGTCACAAGTGGGCTTACATTAACACTGCAATGAAGTTACTGTGAAAAGCTCCCAGTCGCCACATTCCGGCGCCAGTTCGGGTACACTGTGGGAGAATTCAGAATGTCCAAATTACCTAACAGCACGTCTTTAGGGACTTGTGGGAGGAAACCGGAGCACCCAGAGGAAACCCACACAGACACAGGGAGAACATGAAGATTCCACACAGGCAGTGACCCAAGCCGGGAATCGAACCCGGGTCCCTGGCACTGTGAAGCAACAGTGCTAACTACTGTGCTAACGTGCCGTCCACTATACGGTCTCTAATGAGTACAACAGAGAGTACTGAATACTCAATTTTCTCCAGAATTTTCAATGTTGTAATGATTGTATTGATACATTGAGTTTCTGGTTAATGGTGTTAAAAAGGTGATGACACTTATTACAGGCACGCATATCTGTTCAAATTTCTTTTCCAGTGTCTCAAAGTCCTCTTGGCCTTCCTCCCCTTGGAAGATAAAGGTTTCAGACTTTTTGACTGGCTCCTGCCCTGATAGGTTCAACAGTATTGTGGTGGTATGACTAGGAGGTTTACGGTACCTCAGAGTAGTGCTGCCATTGGTGCAGAGGACTCGCTGCCCATTGGCTCAGGCAGGTCATGTGTCTCTCTGCCAATTGGCTGAGGTCAGTCATGTGACTGCTCGCCGATTGGCCGAGAGGCCAGTAGCCCCTCCTATGAGGTGGGGTATAAGAACTCGTAGCAGCCGGCAGTCGGCCTTTCTCTGTAAGTCGACTGCCGGGCACAAAACTAGTTCATTAAAGCCTGATATTTGGAACTTCTTCATGACTCGAGTCCAATTGATGGTGCATCAAGTATGTTGACTTGTACTTTCTTTGATTTATCAGAGAGATTGGCACATGGCTGTATATACGCCATTCTTTTTCAAACTTTTTCCAGTTATCGTAGATGCTCTCATCTAAGACGAGCGTGTCAAATGCATCAAAGTCCTTATGTATCTTGATCACTTCCTGACACCATGTAAAGTTTCTGGGTTGTGTAGGAATGGTGACAAAAGATTTACCATAAATGATTTGCCATAAGACCTTCAGCAGCACTTACACAAAATGCCTGCAGCCACACTGGCGAGGACACACTGGCGAGAACACCCACGCCACCGACACATCACTTCCTGTGCACAGGTCACGGCAACATACATATGTATGGTCATTCTACAATGGTGATGTAACAACTGTATCCCTTAGATATTTGTGTATTTCACATGTTCCCAAAGGTACACCTCTGCAATTTTTAGAATGGAAATTGTAAGAAAACAGTTTGTCGCTTGATGCCAGGATCAAATTGTTAAGCTGCTTCATTTCACAGCAAGTTTATATAGCGAGCAACTGTTATGATCAGATTCATCAAGTTAATCGTTACAATTGACTTTGTGTGATCATATAAAACAATAATGCTGCACTGACACCCGTGAAATATCTTGCTTGATTAAAACGAAGTAACTTCTACCTACCCTTTTGTATTCTTAATAGTCCAACAATGGTTACAGTTCAAAAGCAATTCCTTGCCTGCACAGCACTTTGGGACACACTGAGGTCATGAAAAGGTCATAAAATGTCTCTGAATCGGAACCTCTGGATTCAATTTCCACCCCAACATATTATGGGGTGGAGCAGATTGCTCGGCCCCTGCTGGAAGCAAAGTCGATGTGGAGCCAACTCACTCCAGGCCAGGCCACCTCGCAGCCATAAGGCTCAATAGGCTGCCAGCAGGCCCACACTGGGAAGGAAGTCCCATCCTCAGGAGAGGGCTGCCAATCCGATTGGCTGGCATCTTCAGCAATCCTAACACTGGCAAAGGGGCATTAGAGGCTCTTGGGCACGGAGGGTTTGGGCAGGTTGGATAGGAGTTGGGGGTGGTGTGTTTTACAGAGCAGGTGGGTAGGAAGAAAGAGGGAACACTATCTTAGGGGGCCATCCTCAGATGCACCAAGGCACCCCCTTCGCTCCCATCCTTTTAAAACTTTTTCTCAAAAATTGGTCCGCACCAACTGTATTATGGGGTCCTCTTACCGTTCCCTGAATAACTATTCTGCGATCTTAAATCATGGTTTTAGAGGGTTCTAGTAATTTCCCAAAAGAAGTTAAAACTTACTGGGCAATTACACCTTCCAGTTCTTGGGCCCAAGCCATGTAGGTTTTGGCAATCCGAGTGCATAATCCAAGTAATTTTCAAATTTCATGAGGGTTTTTATCACTTCCACCATTTCTGGCAGTGAGTTCCAAATCCCCAACACCCTGTGGGTGAAAAAAGTCCCCCCGAATCCCGAATCTCCTGCATCTTACCCAAAATGTATGTCCCCTGGTTTTGAACCCCTCCCCCACTATCTCCACCAAGGACGTTAGAGCACTCCTACTGGATCTAGACCCATCATAAATTGATACACTTCAATTAGGAAACACAAACACTTGGTCAAAAAAGTTAAATTCATCAGTGTAGTATTTGTAGAATAATAATTTGATCGAAGAAATTTGACAAGATAACAATTAATTTTCTCAGTGGGCTACATTGCAAACTCCATCTCCAATAACGAGTTCACAGTATTATTTTTGCAACCGAGCATCATCCGGTAGCTGCTTCTCTCATACACTGCTGCTTCCAATTTACTGCTGTTGCCATTCAAAAAAGTGCTGTTCTTTTTAATGTTATAATTGCCTGTTAAATACTGAGAGGCAGTATCGCTGCTACAATAATCAAATAGTTACAATTCAATGTTACAATTCAATCTTTCTCCTTTTGTATTTTGGAATGTTTCTGTTTGACCAGCTTGTCCAACCTGCCAGTTGATGCTGTACAATGACGGCACGCTTACTGGAATTAATTCAGATTCCCCACAGTTCAGCCAGATAAGTCAATATTCTGGTGGTGTCAGCAGCAGTCACTGTTTAAGTTCTTTTTTTTAAAAGATGAATAAATCAGAACAGTACTAACATTGATCATTGTTTTGTGTAGCTGTAGTAAGAGTCATTTTCTAACATGCTGTATGAAATCGTGAACACCAACAAATGCATTTCACCTCTTTCAAAAAACAGCTCACCCCTTCAAGTGAATTTAATATAGATATCGGCTGGAATTCTCTGTCCGTTGCGGTTCAGCTTTTTCCACCCGCAGTGCACCCCCACCCGTGGGTTTCCGGCGGCGTCAGGTGGCTTCAATAGGTGTGGTGAATGTATTTACCATAATGCATGCATGATACTGTAAACTGTGTGTGGTGGTATGGATTTGAGCACTGCCATTGGTGCAGAGCACTGGCTTCCCATTGGCTCTGGCTGGTCAGGTGCCTCTCGTCCGATTGGTTGGAGCTAGTCATGTGACTGCTCAACAATTGGTCGAGAGGCAAGCAGGCCATGCCTCCGAGGTGGGGTATAAGTACCCAGAGTTCCCGGCAGTCGGTCATTCTCTGTAGTCGACCACCGGGCGAACAACTAGCTGATTAAAGCCACATTTCGATCCTAAATATGTCTTGAGTCGAATTGATGGTACATCAATTTAATCAGCTAGAGTTTTGGAATGGAGCTTCGCATCAAGCCTGACTGCCTAGGCACCAGCCCGCATGCTGCAAATGCGTCTGCAATTTTTAAACACTGGCAGGCGAGTTTTAATAGCTACCTGACGACTGCAGCCGGCAAGCCAACCAAGGAGCAGAAACTCCACATCCTCCACTCATGCGTGGGCACATCGGTCTACGCAATGATCGAAGACGGAGGCGATTTTGATGCGGTCATGGAGATTCTCAAAGGACACTTTCTCCGGCCGGTCAACGAAGTTTACGCACGGCATCTCCTGACGACCAGACAACAGTTCCCTGGTGAGTCCCTCGACGAGTTTTACCAGGCCCTCGCAGCTCTAGGGAGAACGTGCGCATGTCTCCAAGTTTTGGCGACAGAGCACATGGAACTTCTAATCAGAGACGCTTACGTTGCTGGCATGCAGTCTCCTCCTATCCGCCAACGATTGCTAGAGAAGAACACCCTCAGCCTAGCTGAGGCACGGACTCTTGAAACTTCCCTGGAGTTTGCTGACCTGAACACTCGCGCATACGCCCCCGGCCGCGCAGCAACCCCCTGGATTTCATGGCATGCACCACCCCCATCCTCCGTGGACCCCGATTCCCCCCCCCCCCCCCTCCCCGGCCTGTGCTGCGGGTCGCTCCGACAAACTAGCGGAGCCCCGTTGCTATTTCTGTGGCCTCTCGAAGCACCCGCGCTGCCCGGCCCGCTCCGCTCTGTATTGGAGCTGCGGGAAGAAGGGCCACTACCCGGTGGTCTGCCAGACCAAGTCGGTCGCTGCTGTTCCGCGCAGCAACCACGGATCGCCCCCCCTGGGTCCCACCAGGGCCCCACGGCGCACACCAACCTCTCCGGCCCGCCTCCCGGCTCCCGCAACGGCCCCACGGTCCTCCCGACCCTCGCTCCCTGCTGCCCCAACCGGCTCGCGGACGCCGCTGACTCTGCCCCCAGCCGCCACAAGGCTCCCACGGGCGCCGCCATCTTGGGGCCCCGGCTCCACGTGCGAGTCCTGGGCGCTGCCTTCTTGGGGCCCCGACTCCACGTGCGGGTCCTGGGCGCCGCCATCTTGGGACCCCGGCTCCCCGTGCGGGTCCCTGGGCGCCGCCATCTTGGATCAACTCGGAAGGTCCTGCCAGCGATTACTCTGCGACCGAGGAGGATCTGGAGCTCTCACCACGACTGGCTTCCATCAAGCATGCAGTCGCAACCACGCTCGCTCGCCAAAGCTACAACGACGGTGCAGCTTAACGGACACAAAATGAGGTGCCTGCTGGACTCCGGGAGCACGGAAAGTTTCGCCCACCCTGACACGGTAAGACGCTGCGCGCTCCCCATCCACCCAGTTAAACATAAAATTTAATTGGCCTCAGGTTCGCATTCCGTCCAAATCACCGGGTGCTGCATAGCGGACCTCACAGTCCAGGGGAGGGTTTTCAAAAATTTTAAACTCCTCATCCTCCCCCGTCTATGTGCTCCGGCACTCCTGGGCCTGGACTTCCAGTGCGACCTGCAGAGCTTGACCTTTCAATTCGGCGGCCCTATTCCTCCTCTTACTGTTTGCAGCCTCGCGTCCCTCAAAGTGAACCCCCCTTCCTTGTTTGCTAATCTCACCCCAGATTGTAAACCTGTCGCCACTAGGAGCAGACGATACAGTGCCCAGGACCGGACCTTTATCGGGTCCGAGGTCCAGAGGCTCCTTAAGGAAGGAGTGATCGAGGCCAGCAACAGTCCCTGGCGAGCCCAAGTGCTGGTAGTTCGGACTGGGGAGAAAAACTGATGGTCATCGATTACAGTCAGACCATCAACAGGTTTACGCAGCTGGACGCGTATCCTCTCCCCCGTATTTCCGACCTGGTTAACAGGATCGCGAAGTACAAAGTCTTCTCCACGGTGGACCTTAAGTCCGCCTACCACCAGCTCCCTATTCGTGCGAGTGACCGAAAGTACACCGCGTTTGAGGCAGATGGGCGCCTCTACCACTTCCTCAGGGTTCCCTTCGGTGTCACAAATGGAGTCTCGGTCTTCCAACGGGAGATGGACCGAATGGTCGACAAGCACGGTTTACAGGCCACCTTCCCGTATCTCGATAACGTCACCATCTGCGGCCACGACCAGCAGGACCACGACATCAACCTCCAAAAATTCCTCCGAACCGCGAAACTCCTTAATTTAACCTACAATAAGGATAAGTGCGTGTTCAGCATCGACCGTCTAGCCATCCTTGGCTACGTAATGCTTAACGGAGTGATAGGCCCCGATCCCGAACGCTTGCGCCGTCTGATGGAACTCCCTCTCCCCAACTCCCTCAAATCCCTCAAACGCTGACTGGGCTTCTTCTCCTATTAAGCCCAGTGGGTCCCCAACTACGCCGACAAAGCCCGCCCCCTCATCCAGTCCACCTCCTTTCCCCTGTCGATGGAGGCCCGCCAGGTCTTTAGCCGCATCAAAGCGGATATCGCAAAGGCCACGATGCATGCTATCGACGAGTCCCTCCCATTCCAGGTCGAGAGCGACGCGTCTGACGTAGCTCTGGCTGCCACCCTGAACCAAGCGGGCAGAACCGTGGCCTTCTTTTCATGAATTCTCCACGCTTCCGAAATCCTCGGTGGAAAAGGAGGTACAGGCCATAGTCGAAGCTGTGCGATATTGGAGGCACTATCTGGCCGGCAGGAAGTTTACCCTCCTCACAGACCAACGGTCAGTAGCTTTCATGTTCGATAATGCACAGAGGGGCAAGATCAAGAACGACAAGATCTTGCGGTGGCGGATCGAGTTGTCCACGTACAACTACAATATCTTGTATTGTCCTGGGAAACTCAACGAGCCTTCCGATGTCCCATTCCGCGGTACCTGCGCCAGCGCGCAGATTGACCACCTCCGCTCCCTCCACATGGACCTCTGCCATCCAGGGGTCACTCGTTTCTACCATTTTATTAAGACCCGCTACGTACCCTACTCCGTCGAGGAAGTCAGGACGGTCACTAGGGACTGCCACGTCTGCGCCGAGTGCAAACCGCACTTCTACCGCCCCGAACGAGCGCATCTGATCAAGGCATCTCGCCCCTTTGAACGTCTCAGTATAGACTTCAAGGGTCCCCTCCCCTCCAACAACCGTAACACATATTTCTTGAGTGTTATTGACGAATACTCTCGATTCCCTTTCGCCATTCCCTGTCCCGACATGACCACAACAACTGTCATAAAGGCCCTCCACTCCATCTTCTCCCTGTTCGGTTACCCCGCGTACATCCACAGCGACTGGGGGTCCTCCTTTATGAGTGATGAACTGCGTCAGTTCCTGCTCAGCAGGGGCATAGCCTCTAGCAGGACGACCAGTTATAACCCCCGGGGTAACGGTCAGGTCGAGCGGGAGAATGGCACCATTTGGAAGACCATCCTACGGTCCAGAGATCTCCCTATCCCCTGTTGGCAAGAGGTCATCCTCGGTGCCCTCCATTCAATCCGGTCTCTCCTCTGTACTACCACTAATCAAACACCTCATGAACGTCTTCTTGTTTTCCCCAGGAAGCCGTCCTCAGGATCCCCTTTCCCGACCTGGCTGGCCATCCCCTGGGCCCATCATGCTCCGGAAGCATGTGCGGGTGCACAAGTCCGACCCGTTGGTTGAGTGAGTCCAGTTACTCCACGCCAACCCGCAGTATGCGTACGTGGAGTATCCCGACGGTCGGCAGGATACGGTCTCGCTCCGGGACCTGGCAACCGCCGGCATGCGGCCTTCTCCCCCTACACCAACACTTCCCCCCAGCACCCCCCGCACCCCCACGACCCAGCGCACATGCCCCCTCTCCCCCGATTACAGCGTCTCCACCACCGGCCCGGGGTACGGAGACACATCTACGACCGACGCTCCCGGAGGCAAGGACGACCATCGGCCCGACGTCACCGGCTCCACTGCGAAGGTCCTCCAGAACACCACGGGCACCCGACAGGCTGATCGTCTCCATCTAATGCGGCCATGGGACTTTTTTTTGGACATTTTGTTTTATTCTGTTGTTAGTAGTAATAGTATTGTTTTGCCACGAGCCAGTGGGCATCTCACCCCTATTGATTTTCGCTGCTCATACCACCAGTCCTCGGACCCCCCCCCCTCCCACTTAACCCCCCACCCTTCTTTCTCCACAAGGGGTGAATGTGGTGGTATGGATATGAACACTGCCATTGGTGCAGAGCACTGGCTTCCCATTGGCTCTGGCTGGTCAGGTGCCTCTCGTCCGATTGGTTGGGACTAGTCATGTGACTGCTCTCCAATTGGTCGAGAGGCAAGTAGGCCCCGCCTCCGAGGTGGGGTATAAGTACCCAGAGTTCCCGGCAGTCGGTCATTCTCTGTAGTCGACCACCGGGCTAACAACTAGCTAATTAAAGCCACAGTTCGGATCCTAAACGTGTCTTGAGTCGAATTGATGGTACATCACTGTGACCTATGACCTGGAAGTGGTGACATGAACTGCTTCCAGGTATTGTACTGTAACCCCGGTATGGCTCCGCCTCCGGCTCTGCCCACACTGGGGCATAGATAAGCTAGGCTCTTGTAGGTGGCATCCATTCTGTACTACTGACTCTGGCTAGGCAGGTTCGTGACCAATAAAGCCGACTGTTCACTTGCTCTCTCTGCGTCATGGTGAATTGAAGGTATATCAATGGGAATTGCCATTAACAAGCGGAGGGAATAGTGAATCCCACCGCTAGCAAATGGTGCACCGCCGAGAAACATGCACTGGGTGACCAGAGAACCCAGTCCATTATTTTAAATGCTCAGCGGGCGGGATTCCCCAGTCAGCGACGGCAAAATCGCATTCGGCGATCGGCAGGAGAATACCCGTTTCCGACGCAATCGGGGATGGTGCCGCTTTCGTGATGCTCTGCCCCCTTCAAAGCGACGTACTCAACAGCCTCAGGATGTTGCCTGAGGCCCAACCTCCGATGCTCCGCCCCCGACCGGCCGAGTTCCTGAAGACGCGCCGTTTGCCTGTACTACCATCCGTCGGGAACTCGGCGTGGCAGCTGCAGACTCAGTCCAGTGCCGCCACAGTCGGGGGAGGGCCAATCCGCATGCAGGGGGACTTTGTCAGGGGCTGGGGGCACTGTTGTGGGGGCGGCCCGGGGCTTGCGAGCCGGCCAAAGGGGGCACTATTTTGCAGACCGGGTCCGCGCCCGGCCGGCGCCATGGTGCATGGCGCAGCCACCGCAAGCTGCAGCCGTGCACATGCACGCCACGGACCCGGATACTCTCCAGGCCCTATTGGCAGCTAGAGCCGGGTGCTCTACACTGCTCGGCTGCTAGCCCCCAGCCAAACGGAGGAACGGTGGCCGTTTTGCACTGGTTTTGCAGTCGTAAAACGCCACCGTTTCCACACCATAGCCTCAAAATCGGAGAATCCAGCCCTTTTATTTTGTGTGAATAAATTTCTGATATTAATGTGTTGACTTTCTATTTCTCCGCTGGATAATCAATTGTGCCTAATTTCGTTAAGTTACATATAAGTTCATTGTTTTCCTGACCAGACTGTGTATATAAAGTGCGGAATCTAACGGGCGTACCCCGCCCGACTGGGGATCAACGCAGCCGGTAACTCCCATGAGAGGCCTCTCATGAGATTTACCCGGCTTGCCAGGCCTCGGGAGATCTAATGGGATCCCGCGAGATGTCACGAACTGGATACTCGGTACTACAGTTTTTTAAAAAATATAAATTTAAAGGATCAGAAGCTTCCGGGTGGTCAGCCTCTGGGAAAGGTGACCCTCTGGCACTAATGATGCCACCTGGGCAGCTTGACACTACCAACCTGGCACCCTGTCAGCGCCACCTCGGCATCCTAGCAGTGCCACCCAGGTGCCATCCTGTCAATACAAGGATTCCCAGGTGGCACTGCCAGGATTGCCACGGCACTGCCATGGTGCCAGGCTGGCAGTACCATGGTACCAATGTGGCATTTTGCCCACACCGGGGATTGAGCCCGGTGAGGTGAGGTGCAGGGGGCTCGAGGACCCCCAACAGGCAGGTTGGAGGTCTGGGAGTCAAGTTGGGGGATTGTGAGATCGGGCCGCCATTTTTAAATGGTACCCCAATCTCTTCTCCTCCCTCATTTCGGGATCGGAAGCTATTCTCCGCCTGATCACATGCCCACGGAGAATCCCGCCGCACATGCTTTGTAGCGAATCATTCTATGCTGCGACTCAATGGGCCCCGGGACCGCCCGAATGCTCCGGCCCGTGATGGGCCGAAGTCCCACCCGTTCTTTGTCAGTCCCGCCGGCGTAAATTGCAGTAGGTCCTGGCAGCGCGGGCGGCCTCCAAGGTTCTTGGGGGTGGCGTGGGGGGATCTGGTCCTGTGAGGTGCCCCCACGGTGGCCTGGCCCACAATCGGGGCCCACCGGTCCGCGGGCGGGCCTGTGCCGTGGGGGCACTCTATTCTTCTGGCTTGGAGGCTGTAGCAGTCCGCCATTTCCGGTGTGGAAACGAAGCTCTCTGCGCATGCGCGGGGATGACGGCTAGTGCTCCCGCGGGCCTTCAGGGCGGGCCAAGCCCCTGAAGGTGTGGAATCCTCCGCACCTTTGGGGCGGCCCGACGCCGGAGTGGTTCACACCACTCCGTCCCACCGGGACCCCCCGCCCCACCGGGTAGGGGAGAATTCCGCCCAATATGTTTAGATTATTGAAATGTTCAGGTTTATAAGTAGTTCTGAACTCTAAAGAATTTCTTGAAACTTGACCTCCAAGATGCCTTGGATTTGAAGGACTGACCCACCCATAATTGAGTATTGATTTTCGGTGGACTTATAGATGGTACGAAAGCTAAAAGCACATAATTTCCCTTTCTTGATTTTCAACACAATGCCTTGTTTCTATGTGATATCTCACAACAGCTAATAAAAGTCATGCAGCTAAACCAAGTGAGCTGGCCTGACAAGCTAGGGGATAATGGGTAATGACCTCAACACAAATGACCTACTAAAAACCAAATACCCCGACCACTTGAGTTACCCGCTTACTCTGGATGTTACATAGAACAGTACAGCACAGAACAGGCCCTTCATCCCTCGATGTTGTGCTGAGCAATGATCACCCTACTCAAACCCTATACCCGTAACCCAACAACCCCCCCTTAACCTTACATTTTAGGACACTACGGGCAATTTAGCATGGCCAATCCACCTAACCCGCACATCTTTGGACTGTGGGAGGAAACCGGAGAACCCGGAGGAAACCCACGCACACACGGGGAGGATGTGCAGACTCCGCACAGACAGTGACCCAGCCGGGAATCGAACCTGGGACCCTGGAGCTGTGAAGCATTTATGCTAACCACCATGCTACCATGCTGCCCCGGTTTATACAACCGTATAAAACATACAACAATTTTAAAGGACTTCTTGACTGATCAAACAAATCATTTTCAATCCTATAGCTGGACAGCTGTCTTGTGATGCAGAACAAGGTCAACAGCGTGTGTTAAATTCCCGTACTGGTTGAGGTTATTCATAAAGGCCCTGCCTTCACAACCTTGCCCCTAGCCTGAGGTGTGGTGACCCTCAGGTTAAATCAGCACCAGTCAGGATTTCCCCTCAACGAAGAAAGCAGCCTATGGCCATCTGGAACTATGGCGCCTTTACGATATATATTCTCTATGATTCCTCCCAAAGTGGTTTTTGCAGGCCATGATCTTTCTTTGGTTTGCCAGAGAAGTTATTTCATTATTGGAAATTCTGATCTTGACGCAGGTAAACCACAGAGAGCAAGCAAATTAAAAAATAGACTTCTGTTCTCGCATTGACATGTAAATCAACAGGAAGTCATCTGAACAATGGTGTAAAGTCAGAGAGAACATTCAGCTTCTGGGATAATAGGCCTGTGGAAGGAAGTACGTAGTTGCTGCAAAATGAACAGCTTGATGGACTGGGTGAGAAAAAACAACTAAGTGTATTGTCTAATCATTCAAAAATGTCAATTACCCGATTGGTTTCACATGTAGTATCCCTTAGTATAGACCAATTTTAGTGATGTTATGGCCATTACAAAAATAATTCAAGTGATGCTTTATGTTACTGCACAGCTTAAGTCGTTAAGATGCTGGTTTATTTTCTGAGCCAAGAAGGCTCCGGGCTGGATTTGTATGTTTTTTTAAATTCAGTTATGGGATGTGGGCGTCGCCGGTTAGACCAGCATTTATCATCCATCCCGATTGTCCTTCCGAAGGTGGCGGTGAGTTGTCTTCTTGAACCGCTGCAGTCCCTGAGGCGTAGGTACATCCACAGTTAGGGAGTGAGTTCCAGGATTTTGCCCCAGCGACAGTGAAGGAATGGCGATATATTTCTGAGCCAGAGCGATGAGTGACTTGGAGGGGTACCGCTAGATGGTGGGGTTCCCAGGTATCTGCTGCTCTTGTCCTCCTCGATGGTAGTGGTCTTGGTTTGGAAGGTACTGCCGCAGGAACCTTGGTGAGTTACTGCAGTGCATCTTGTAGATGGTGCACATGGCTGCCACTGTTCGTCGATGGTGGAGGGCTTGAATGTTTGTGGAAAGGGGAGCAATCAAGCAGGCTGCTTTGTCCTGGATGGTGTTGAGCTTATTGAGTGTACTTGGAGCTGCACTCATCCAGACATGTGGAGAGCATTCCATCACATTCCTGACTTGTGCCTTGTAGATGGCGGACAGGATTTGGGAGATCAAGAGGTGAGTTACTCACCATAGGGTTTCTAGTCTTTGACTTGCTCAGGTAGCCACAGTATTTATATGGCAAGTCCAGTTCAGTTTCTGATCAATGGTAGCACCCAGGATGTTGATTGTGGGGGATTCAGCGACAGTAATGCCATTGAATGTCAAGGGGTGACAGTGAAATCATTTTTCGTAGGAGATGTTCATTGCCTGGCACTAGTCTGGCACAAATGTAACTTGTCAGTTGTCTACCCAAGCCTATATATTGTCTAGGTCTTGCTGCATTTGGACATGGACTGCTTCATTAGCTCTGGAGTCGAGAATAGCGCTGAACATTGTGCAGTCATCTGCGAACATCCCCACTTCTGGCCTTATGAAAAATAAATGAAAATCGCTTATTGTCACAAGTAGGCTTCAATGAAGTTACTGTGAAAAGCCCCTAGTTCGGGGAGGCTGGTGCGGGAATTGAACCATGCTGCTGGCCTGCCTCGGTCTGCTTTAAAAGCCAGCAATTTAGCCCAGTGTGCTAAACCAGCCCCTTATAGAATCCCTCCAGTGCTGAAGGAGGCCATTTGGCTCATCGACCCTGCACCGACCCTTCAAAAGACCGCCCTAGCCAGGCTAAATCCCCCTTCCATTCCTGCAACCCAACCCTAAAGGGCAATTGATCATGCCCAATCCACCTAACCTGCACATCTTTGGACTGTGGGAGGAAACCAGAGCACCCGAAGAAAACCCACATGCAAATGATGGAAGGCAGGTCATTGATGAAGCAGCTGAAGATGGTTGGGCCTCGGACAACATCCTGAGAAAGTCCTGTTGTGATGTCCTGGAGCTGTGATGATTAACTACCACAACCATCTTCCTTTGTGCCAGGTATGACCCCAACCAGTGGAGAATTTTCCCCATGATTCCCATTGACTCTAGTTTTGCTAGGGCACCTTGATGCCATACTCAAATGCTGCTCCGATGTCAAGGGCAGTCACTCGAACCTCACCTCTGGCAGTTGGCTCTTTTGTCCATGTTTGAATCAAGGCTGTAATGAGGTCAGGAGCTGAGCGACCCTGGCGGAACCCAAACTGAGCGTCTGTGAGCAGGTTATTGCTGAGTAAATGCCACTTGATAGCACTGCTGATGACTCCTTCCATCACTTTACCAATGATGGAGAGTAGACTGATCGGGCAGTAATAGCCTGGGTTGGGTTTGTCCTCTTTCCTGTGTACAGAACACACCTGGGCAATGCTCCACTTTGTCGGGTAGATGCCAGTGTTGTAGCTGTGCTGGAACAGCTTGGCTAGGGGTGCGGCAAGTTCTGCAGTCTTCAGTACTATTGCCGGAATATTGTCAGGGCTCTGAGCCTTTGCAGTATCCAGTGCCGTCAGCATTTTCTTGACATCACGTGGGGTGAATCATATTGGCTGAAGTCTGAAATCTGTGATGCTGGGGATCTCCGGAGGAGACGGAGATGGATCATCCAGTCGGCACTTTTGGCTAAAGATTGTTGCGAATGCTTCAGCCTGGCCTTTTGCACATGTGCTGGGCTCCTCCATCATTGAGGAGTGGGATATTTGTGGAGTCTCCTCCTCCAATGAGTTGTTTAATTGTCCACCACCATTCACAGCTGGATGTGGCAGGACTGCAGAGCTTAGATCTGATGCATTGATTGGGCAATCGCTTAGCTCTGTCTATTACTTACTTTTTATGCTCTTTGGTACACAAGTAGTCCTGCATTGCAGCTTCACCAGTTGACACCTCATTTTTCGGTATGCTTGGTCTTGCGGGAGCCACTCCGCCGCGGGCCTAGCTCCTAAAGGTGCGGAGAATTCAGAGACCTCTCGCCCCGCCAGTGTAGCCACCGAAGTTGGCCATTTCCCTGAATACAAAATGGAGGAACGCAAAGCATACAGGATAAAATGGACAATGATTGCAGCCCCAGCAGGCTGCACCTAGCATAATCAAGGATCCCTCCCACCCGGCTTACTCACTTTTCCAACTTCTTCCATCGGGCAGGAGATTCAGAAGTCTGAGAACACGGACGAACAGACTCAAAAACAGCTTCTTCCCCACTGTCACCAGACTCCTAAATGACCCTTTTATGGACTGTCCTCATTAACACTACACCCTGTCTGCTTCATCCGATGCCAATGCTTATGTAGTTACATTGTATATCTTGTGTTGCCCTATTATGTATTCTCATGTATTTTCTTGAATTCTGTTCAATTCCCTTTTCTTCCCATGTACTGAATGATCTGTTGAGCTGCTTGCAGAAAAATACTTTTCACTGTACCTCGGTACACGTGACAATAAACAAATCCAATCCAATCCAATCCAGGTGTGGATTCTGTCTGCTAAGAAAGCAGACAGCACCGAAACGAACATTCCGCATACTTATGAGGCAATCACCGGGATAATTAGCATGTTAATGGAATGATTCCAGAGACAATGGACACAAATGGGGAAGCAACTGCAACATTGTAAAGGATACCAGATACTCAGGTACCAGCAAGGTTCGAAAACAAAGAGCCTGAACAGCCTCAGTATTGGGGGGATTCAAACATATCGATTGGGAAGAGACCCAATCGATTCCAAGCAGGTAAGGGAGTCTGCCCAAAGGGGCGCGGGTCCCCTGGGACCTATAAAAGACAGGTCCCACACATGGTTCAGTCTTCTGATCCAGCCCTCCAGCCCTCCTCTCTCTTTGACTAGCACTCCTCCGTGGACCATCACCTCGACCAGTTTTTGCCAAGAAGACCTTGAACGAGAGAGAGGAGAGGGTTCGGACAGCAGCCGCCAGCAAGTAAGTGCCTCACAATGATTGCTACCAGAGATAGACACTCCTGACCCCTTTTAACTTATACCAACCTTAAGTCTGCAGATCAGAGCAGAGCAAGAGGCCTTGTTCCCTGACCCGGCAGTTCCTTCGAGATAAGTATTAGTTTATTTAGCGGTAGGAATAAGTTTAATCCTTTTAGCGTGTGCATGGGTAGTTATTATAATTGTATTATAATAAACTCAGTTGTTTGGACTTACTAATTGGTGTATGGTTTTATTGCTTTGAACTTCACGTTGAAGCTTGTGGCGGTGTCTTAACGATACTGGCGACTCCAGAGCTAAGTAAAGAAACAGAGCCAAATTGAGTGTTAAGCACACTCACCCAGAACGGCCAACACCAGGTAGGGGAGAATTTTGCCCAATGCCACTACGCCACTGCCTCCCCGAAGGGAGTGAGAGGCGGCTAGTGAATTTCCCGGCTTGGCACACCCATCTCAGGAAAAAGGCCCTGAAATGCACGATTTTCATTCTGGGAGGTGGGTGCTGACCTTTGGCCAACTGCCCCCCTAAAACCCATTGTAGGTGGCCACAGTGCTGCCAAGGCAGGCTGGTTATAATTCCACCTTGGTTCTCTCAGCCTTCACTGTCATTGGTTTGTTCAATGTTAGGCCCTCTAACCTCAACCCTCATCCCCTCACATTCCTTCATACCCACTCCCCATTCCCAATCCATACGAACTTATGCACTTCCATCCACCCCAGTGGCCCCAAACCCTCCATGCTAACCCGTACCCCTGCATTCACAATGGCTCATCATTCACTCTATGCTAATGCATAGAACTTCCATGCCCATTCACCCAGTACACACGCTACAGAACCAATGAACCCGAAAGTAAGCAGAAGCTTAAAAACAGCCATTCATAACTTTCTTTAAAAGATTGCTGTGACTACAACCTGATTAAAATATCAATCAACCGGACCATTAAAGTATCGATAACAGAAACTATAAACCTTTGGCACCTCTTTTCTGTGATTGTCAATGGTTCAATGTTTATTTCCACAAATTAAGCATTTGACACCTCTTTAACTTGTGGAAATAAACATTGAACTGTTAACAATCACAGAAACACAGAATCACAGAATAAAACAAAACCTGCCCTGCCTACCTAAACCCATTTGTGAGTACTTGACCCACAGCCTGAATGTTATGACGTGCCAAGTGCTCATCCAGGTACTATTTTTTATTATAAATTTAGAGGACCCAATTAATTTTTTGCAGTTAGGGGACAGTTTAGCATGGCCAATCCACCTAGCCTGCACATTTTTGGGTTGTGGGGGCGAAACCCACGCGAACACGGGAAGAATGTGCAAACTCTACACGGACAGTGACCCAGAGCCAGGATCGAACCTGGGATCCCAGCGCCGTGAGGCAGCTGTGCTAACCACTCGGCCACCATGCTGCCCATATCCAGGTACTTTTTAAAGGAGGTGAGGCGACCCACCTCCACCATCCCCCCAGGCAGTGCGTTCCAGATGATCACCACTCTCTGGATAAAAAGATTTATCCTCAAAACCCCCCTAAACCTCCTGCCCCTCACCTTGAACTCGTGGCCCGCGTAACATCCTTCAACTAAGGGGAACAACCCTGCCCATGCCCCTCATAATCTTGTACACCTCAATCAGGTCGTCCCTCAGTCTTCTCTGCTCCAGTGAAAACAACCCAAGCCTATCCAACCTCTCTTCATAACTTAAATGTTCCATTCCCAGCAACATCCTGGTGAATCTCCTCTGCACCCCTTCCAGTGCAATCACATCATTCCTATAATGTGGTGACCAGAATTGCACACAGTACTCCAGCTGTGGCCTCATCAAAGTTCTGTGCAACTCCAACGTGACCGCCCTGCTTTTGTATCTGTGACTCGATTGATAAAGGCAAGTGTCCCATCTGCTTCTTCACCACCCTATTAACCTGCCCTTCTGCCTTCAGAGATCTATGGACAAACACGCCAAGGTCCCTTTGTTCCTCTGAACTTCAGTGTCAGGTCATTCACTGAATATTTCCTTGTCACATTACTCCTTCCAAAGTATATCACCTCACACTTTTCAGGATTAAATTCCATCTGCCACTTTCCTGTCCATTTGACCATCCCGTCTATATCTTCCAGAACCCAAGACACTCAACCTCACTGTTAACAAGCCGGCCAATCTTTGAAAATGAATGAAATGAAAATCGCTTATTGTCACGAGTAGGCTTCAAATGAAGTTACTGTGAAAAGTCACCACATTCCGGTGCCTGTTCGGGGAGGCTGTTACGGGAATCGAACCGTGCTGCTGGCTTGCCTTGGTCTGCTTTCAAAGCCAGCGATTAGCCCAGTGAGCTAAACAGCCCCTTGTGACATCCGTAAACTTATTGATCCTACCCCCACATTGTCATCTCTGTCATTTATATAAATGACAAACAATAGGGGACCCAGCACAGATCCCTGTGGTACGCCACTGGACACTGAGAAGATAGATCTAAGTAAAAAAACCTGTTGATCAAGCAATGTTTGCTTGTGTGCAACTGTTTTAACAAACTTATGGAAGTCTGGGTTGTCAGATGAAAAACTGCAGGGGCCAAGTAGATATCCACCCCAACAGTCGAGTCAGCCAGGTGGAAAATGCACCGGCTCACTACCTGCACTCGTCTGTGCTGGTGAAATGATGGTGCTGGGAATGGGGGCTGAAATTCCGGAAGCAGTCGTCGTTCTCAATTTGTAAAGGCCTGCTGAGTGTTCCGGTCTCTGTGGAAATCCAGCCCGCCATGTTGTTGAATGAAATGAAAATCGCTTATTGTCACAAGTAGGCTTCAAATGAAGTTACTGTGAGAAGCCCTTAGTCGCCACATTCTGGCGTCTGTTCGGGGAGGCTGGTATGGGAATTGAACCGTGCTGCTGGCCTGCCTTGGTCTGCTTTGAAAGCCAGCGATTTAGCCCAGTGTGCTAAACCAGCCCCCTTTGAGCATTTTGCTGGTAACATATGGAAAGCGCTAACACATAAGTTTTTGAAACAATGTTTTACTTCAAATAATGTCCAATCTTCCATCATTGTAAAAGTTGACTGTAAATACGTTATGCATTTTGCTTATGCTCAAAGTTTTGAACAGTTCAATAACTTTCTGTGGGGCTCAAGAAATTATCATCAGAAATAGCCACTATTTGGAAACTGACTTGGAAATTGTTGAATCTAAATTCACAGACAGCAAAGATCTACAAAATGTTTTACTCGGTCTTATATCAGATATTCCTCCAGTTGCAACAGGGAGGTACCAGAATGAAGTCCTGCCAATATTTGTGCAGCAGTGATTAAACCTCCATCTGAGAGAAGCAATTTTAAACTTGTATTGTTTCCATGCCTTCCTGTTTAATTTGTGAATAAATACTAATCAAACCTTCTCAAAACATTGATCGGATTTTGTGAAAACAAATATTTTTGGCTTTAAATCTGTCGGAGAAAAATTCATTTATTTAATCTTCAAAGACATTTATTTAATCCCATACCCTGCTATTTTTAATTTATTGAAGCTGCAGCAATTTACGTGTTTCGCTGTTCACAAATTAGTACAGATAATTTTCTGACTTGTCAGTCTTTCAGACATACTTGGCGAAATCAGGACATGCAACCGCCTATTGCACTTTATTAGAAAAGAAAATGACTGCGGATGCTGGAATCTGAAACAAAAACAGAAAATGCTGGACAATCTCTTCAGGTCCGACAGCATCTGCGAAGAGAGAAGGAAGCGAACGTTTTGAGCCTGGATGACTCTTTGTCAAAGCTGGACAGAACTGGAAATAGGATGAGATTTATACTGCCGTGGTGGTAGGGGGCGCAGAGCAGTGGGGCTGGATAGAGCGACAGTAATAGGTGGCGATGGACAAAGATGTTGTGGACAAAAAGGGCAAAGGGAATGTAAATGGAGTGATTATGGCTAAATAGGGTGCTGATTGTGGGCATTAAGAGGTCAGAATGTGTTAATGGCAAAACAAAGATAAGCAGTGTGTCAAAGGACAACTTGGATCAGGAAATAAATTGCCCAAAAATGGGGTGAAGGTGGAGGAGAGAGTTCACAGTCTGAAGTTGTTGAACTCAATGTTGAGTCTGGAAGATGAGAGGTGCTGTTCCTCCAGTTTGCGCTGGGCTTCACTGGAACATTGCAGCAGGCCAAGGACGGACAAGTGGACATGAGAGCAGGACTGTGAGTTGAAATGAAAAGCGACAGGAAAGCCTGGTTCCTGCTTGCGGGTGGTCTGAAAGCAAAATTGCAGGTGCATCAAGCTATTGGGAAGGTGTGTGATATGTTAACCTTTATCGTAAGAGGATTTGAGTACAGGAGTAATGTCTTGCTTCAATTGTGTAGAAGCTTGGTTCCCCTTACCTCAGAAAGGATATTATTACCATAGAGAGAGTGCAACAAAGGTTCACCAGACTTAAATACTTAAAAGAATAGATTACATAGATTACATAGATTACATAGAATTTACAGTGCAGAAGGAGGCCATTCGGCCCATCGAGTCTGCACCGGCTCTTGGAAAGAGCAGGGTAGAATACAGTTAAATGTTTCCTCCTCACTGGGGAGCAATGACCAAGGGCACAAATTCCAAAATAAGTGAAGTCCACTTAGGACCGAGATGAGGAGAAAGTTGTGAATTTTTGGAATTCTCTACCGCAGAGAGATGTAGAAACTCAGTCATTGAGTATGTTCAGTATAGAGATTGATAGATTTCTATAACCCCAATGACATAAGTGGATATGGGTATACTGTGGGGAAAAGGCATTGAAGTGGATGTTCAGCCAATATTGTATTGAGTGGCGGAGCAGGATCAATGGACCTAATGACCTACTCCCGCTCCTATTTATCATAGAATTTACAGTGCAGAAGGAGGCCATTCGGCCCATCGAGTATGCACCGGCTCTTGGAAAAGAGCACCCTACCCACGCACACACGGGGAGGATGTGCAGACTCCACACAGACAGTGACCCAAACCAGAATCGAACCTGGGACCCTGGAGCTGTGAAGCAATTGCACTATCCACAATGCTACCGTGCTGCCCCAATGGCAACATGTTCC
Source organism: Scyliorhinus canicula (assembly GCF_902713615.1). Taxonomy (NCBI): domain Eukaryota; kingdom Metazoa; phylum Chordata; class Chondrichthyes; order Carcharhiniformes; family Scyliorhinidae; genus Scyliorhinus; species Scyliorhinus canicula. The sequence continues at coordinate 76,867,678 of NC_052147.1, read as the reverse complement.
TATGTTTCCTATGTTCCCATATCCACCCATTTTTGGAGGTAAAAATCCCTCCCCTCTGTGCCCCACTGACCCCATGAATAAAGAGATAGAGGGCATGATTTAATGGCTGTGTTGCGCTTAAGTGAGAACTTAATGAGCCTATTAAATAGTGGGAGAGGCTAAAATCAAGAACTGTACCCGGACACCGATCTGTTTGCAATGTAACCAGCCCGCTCCTATTGGAGAAATCAGGATCCCTCTGTCGCATGGCGAGAAACTAATAATCAGCACTTAAGCCCAACTTCTATACAATTAACGGGAGCGGCCTCCTATCTAATGCCTTCCCCAGCAGGTGGTCATGCGGGCTCCAATTAGTACACCTTATTAGAAATATGAAGCTGGTGGAAGGACTGCTGCGGCGACCCGAGGAGGTGAGTAGCCATCTTCGCTCAGAGGTTGCCCCGGTGCTCGGAGGAGTGTGGCCGCTATCGGTAAGGGAGGGGGGATTGCGGAGTGGGGGGGTGGGGGTGGGGGGGGGGGGGGGGGGGGGGTGGGGGGGGGGGGAGTGGGGGGGTGGGGGGGGGGGTGGTGGGGGGGGGGTGTCCATGGCCTGGGCTGGCTGGCAGGTGGGGGGGGGGGGTGATGTGTATCTCAGCGCCCGTGGGTCTGCCATGCCAACCCTTGGATCATGTGCTCCCATTCCAGGAGCAACCCCAGCCCGCCTGCCCCACCGTCATCCATAACTCCCACTCTCCGTGAAACTGAAGGCTATTGCCAATATAGAATTGGCAATCCTAGTTAAGTGAGCACTTCACAGCTCCCAAGTGATTTCCCGTGGGTAGGTGGCCATGTAGCATGTGGGAGTTATTACTTAGCATCCCAAACAGACCATGATGCCTGGACACTGTGCCTGACACTGCAGGAAGCAACATCACGGATGTAGCGGCCAATATCCAAAGGCCCAGTGGCTGGGTCCCAGCAGTGGTGACATTTCCATGACCAGAGGGTGGGTGTGTGCATCGGGGCAGGGACCAGCACTCAGTCTAGGTAAAACATTACCTAGACTGAGTGCTGGTCCCTGCCCCGATGTGAGATTCTGGGGTACAGGGTCTGGGGTCCGATGAGCGGGGCCCCCCACTGCAGCTAGGGTTGCCGAGGCTGGGTGGGCCAGGTGGTGGGGGAGGTGGGGGGGGGGGGAGGGGGGGTAGGCGGGGGGGGGGAAGCATTGGGGGAAATGGAGGGTCCCGGGATGGAAGATACCACTCATTGTCAGTCTCTTACCCTCTCCAGATTCCTTAAAAATATTAAACGGTATGGATGATATCTTGGACCCCGCAAAAGCTGCCCTCCCGGTGCTGCTGGCAGGTCAGGCAGCCAGATGCAGGAGAAGGCAGCAGCATCGCCAGCGGCTCGAGGCGCCGGTCCATGTGCACCAAGCTCTCCACTGCGGTCGCCACCCTATGCCCTAGAAGTGTTGGGCTGGGTGCTGCGCATTGCCGGCGCCATTTTGTGCGCCCATAGCCTCTGTGACTCCTCAACTCAGCTGTGACCCACTGGAGGGGCGATGACATGTCCTTCTGAATCTCACTGCCACACTCTAGCGTCTGCATCAGCTCCGGGTAAACCTGGGACCCAGCTGGGGCCTGGGATCCAGCAGACCTCTGGCTGCTGCCGTTCCTGCCTCCTCCTGATGTGCATCAGCAACTGTGTGGTGCTCACCAGAATGTGACCCAGAAGCCTGCCCACTATCCTTGCACATCAATGTGTGTGTGTCTGTGTTGGTGAAGGGTGGGTATGACAGCCGTGATGCATCAACGGTGGCATCCTCAGAACTCTCCTCTGAGGTATTCTCATGGGAGGCACCGAGGGTGGGGGGGGGGGGACCACTCCGGATGGGTCGGCGCCATCGAATGTGGATCCTACGGGAGATTGGACATGTGGTCAGTGGGAGGGATGGGTCATTCCGTATGACATTCACAACTCATGTGTGACAGTTCATCTGGGTGGGGGCCGGTGGACCCTCACCTCTGCACCGTATGCCGACCTCTACATTGATGACAGACCTGTCCTCGGCCACCCCTGCGACCTCCACGGCCAGTTCCTCGTAGGGAGTGAGGACTCTGATGCCCAGCACCCCGCTGCTTGCTTGGACCCTCCGCCGTCTGTTGTGGGTCAACTTCCCCTGCGGGGACACTGAGGGGCATTGTTAGCCACACAAGTCGTCCATCGTGGGGGAGGGGCTCGGGGGAGGCGGTTTGGTGGGGGGGGGGGGAGAGTAGGGGATGGGCCATATGGGGGCAGAATGGGGAGTAAGGGGGGAATAAGGAGTATGGGGGGGAATGGGGAGTATGGGGGGATGGGGAGTGGGAGGGAATATGGGGGGTGGGTGGGGGCAGCATGGGAGGCACTGCTGGACACGTGCTGGGCGAGGGCGCGGACTGTGCCAGGTGCATTTTTTGTGGGGGCGGGGGGGGAGAGGGGGTTGGGGGTCCGGTGCCAACCCACCCATGTGGCCTGGTGGAGGTAGTTGATCTTCTTTTGGCACTGTGTGCCGGTCCTCCTGGTGACACTCCCCGAGCTGGCGGCTGCTGCCTCTTTCCCCCCAGGTGGCACTGGCTGCCCATTGGCTGGCCTCCCTGAGCCGCTCGCGAGAACAGGGCATCTCGTCTGGCCTCCACTGCGTCCAATAATCTGCCCAGGTTGGCATCCCCGAATCGTGGGGCTGGTCTTCTCGGAGGCATGGCTGTGAGCTGTGTGAGGTTGGCTGTGCACGAACGGTTTAAGTGCTGCTCTCCCTTGTTAGCGAGGGGCTGGAAAGCGCGGTCCTGGCAAATCAGCCGGCGGGACCATCAGTTGCGGCATGAAAGCCCGTGGGGCCTCGTTAAATTCACCAATTAACGTTTGAGAGCAGTGACAGCCTCGCTGGGCTGAGTGTCGGGAAGCTCGCGGCAGATCCCGCTCCCTACCACACTTACAGCTTTTTGGTTAAGTCACGCCCAGCAAGGAAAATAACTTCAAAAACTGTCTAAATCCTGGTGTTAGAATTAACCTTAATGTAGAAATGATCAGATTGACAATGTAACCTTTGACACCTACATCTCGACTGAGCATCAAGTAATATTTCTCCACATCATTGAAAACTGAGACTCAAATAGCTCTGCTACCATTGAGGTCAGGAATGCTCAAGCAGCTTCTTCCTCCAATCAGCTGTTTAATTCTTCACCACCATTCCCAACTGGATATGTCAGGGTTGTAGAACCCTTGACCTGATCTGTTGCTTGTGGGATCGCTTAGCTCTTTTCTGTAACATTCTGCTTATTCCTATTTTGTAGCTAGACATCATTTTCAGTTTTACGATAATACGATCAGCGTGTATTGTTTTAAGCAAAAACAGTCATCGGGCACTAAATCAGACTCCTAAAAGTCAAACGTTCTTCTATCAAATGAATTAACTGGATCACTGATAATGAGGATGGCACAGTGGTTAGCACTGCTGTCTCACAGCGCCAGGGACCAGGGTTCAATTCAGGACGTCGTGACGGTCTGTGTGGAGTTTGCAGGATCACTGCTGTCTCACAGCGCCAGGGTCCCATGTTTGATTCCCCACTGGGTCACTGTCTGTGTGGAGTCTGCACGTTCTCCCCGTGTCTGCGTGGGTTTTCTCCCTGCGCTCCAGTTTCCTCCCACAGTCCAAAAAGTTAGAAGTTAGGTGGATTAATCGTATTAAATTGCCCCTTAGTGTCCAAAGATGTGCATATTAGGTGGATTGGTGCATGATCAATGTGCTGGTTAACGGGGATAGGGCAGGGGTGTGGGCCGAGGTAGGGTGCTCTTTCAGAGGGTCAGTGCAGACTCGATGGGCTGAATGGCCTCCTTCTGCAGTGTAGGGCTTCTACAGGTTCCATGGACACCCTCTCTTCATCAAAACTAATGATAAAGTCCATCTTAAATCCCACATAATTAATAAACATTGTACACGATGTTCTAAAAATATTGAAATCAAAGAATTTTTAAACTTATCAATTGCCTGTTTGTTTAAAAGCTCCTGAGCTTTACAGAAGCGATTCCAATTGTTAAATGATTTTCGAAACTAGTGACGTACCTCTAAGTAATATTCATGAATTTGCCTTAATCCTTGGTCCCACACACCCTTGAAGTGATGTGAGGGCTGTAATCTAGCTCTGTTTAAATACCACATCTGACTTTGCATAGAGATATGCAACCTCACGTTGCAATTATGTTGTGGGTGATAGTGATTGACCTACTAAGGTAGTGAGCCTGATAGCGTGAGGTATCAATAAATTACCGACCAGCAGGCAGAAATATTTAATTCAAAATCTCCATTCCTTAAGATAACAGCATAGAGACATTTTTCACAAAGATTAATGCGTGCCTTATTGTAAATTACTGGCCCAGATCACCCAGTCTCTGGATTATCGGAGACTGGGCGTGCACAGCAAGATGTGCTTTGGGACCCTGCAGAAACCCCAATGCTCTGACCCCGTGCGTAGGGGTGGATGACCTTGAAAGTAGCGAGAGGTCGGAGACTGGCCTGGCATGGGTTGGGCGAGTCAGGCACAGATAAAAAGCGAGCATTTGGAAAGATCCATTTGAGAGTTTCTTTGTCAATGGTGAAGTCATGTGCCTCGGAAGAGATATCATTGTCTTGTCAGGTGAGTGTGAAAGCTGTAAATGCGGAATGTATGCACCATCATGGGCTTTCCCTAAGGGAGAATTGTCATTGTTGCTGCCTTTTTAAAGTGTATTGTATTGAATCACTGAAAACGTGTTGGTGGCATCGTCTTACCACCACAACCTGGAACAGATAAATGGCGGGACTCTCTGTTTGAGAGACTAAGGGCGGAATTCTCCGCTCCCCACCTCGGGTGGGAGAATCGCGGGAGGGCCCCCCGACATTTTTCACGCGCCCCTGGCGCCCCCCGCGATTCTACCCCCCTCCCCCCACCCCCCGGCTCGGAAGAATCGTTGCTCGCCGTTTTTCACGGCGAACGGCGATTCTCCGACCCCGATGGGCCGAGCAGCCGGCCGTTCACGACCGTTTCACGACGGCGGCAAACACACCTGGTCGCTGCCGTCGTGAAACGGGCGCCAGATGCCCGTTTGGGGCTTCTAGGGTGCCGTTTGGGGCAAGAGCACCACGACTGTGCTCGGGAGGGGACAGGCCCGCGATCGGTGCCCACCGATCGTCGGGCCGGTGTCCAAATGGGACGCACTATTTCCCCTCCGCCGCCCCGCAAGATCAAGCCGCCACGTCTTGCGGGGCGGCTGCGGGGAAAGACGGCCACCGCGCATGCGCGAGTTCGTGCCGTCAGCGTCATGACGTCAGTCACGCATGCGCAGGTTGGAGCTGGCCAACCTGCGCTTGCGCGGCTGACGTCATTAGGCGCGCCGGCCGCGTCATTCTTGGCGCGACGCCCCCGCGGCCAAGAGTTACGGAGCGCCGTTCCGAGCCCCCCCGGGAGGGGAGAATAGGGGCGAGGAGCGGCATCCGAGGCCGTCGTGAAACTCGGCCGAGTTCACGACGGCCCACCCGGTTTTTCCCGGGAGCGGAGAATTCCGCCCTAAGTGCTGACGCTGGGACTGAATGGTGGGTGTTCCACGGTACCCATTTGGGTGCGACTGCTGGAACCATTCAGGACATGCTAATGGGCCAGAACTCACGCCACGTGGAACAAGTGTAATTTCAACTGGGGTGGGATTGGCGCTCGAGAGCCTGACAAGCTACAGCCGCATATAAGCACTCCACTCCCCACACAGGGCGAAATTCTCCGACCCCACGCAGGGTCGGAGAATAGGCGGGAAGCGGCGTTATTTCCGCTCCCGCAGGTTTGGTAATTCTCCCGCCGGTCATAAACCGGCGTTGTGCAAATCCCGCTGGCAGCCTGTGAAAACAGCTGGCGCCGGCGGGATTTCATTTTTTAAAAAACTTACCTTAAATCTCCGGCCCGGATGGGCCGAAGTCCCGCCGCTGGGAGGCCTTCTCCCGCCGCCGAGGTTTAAACCACCTCTGAAACGGCGGGCTCAGCGGCGCGAGCGGGCCCCCGGGGTCCTGGGGGGGCGGGGGGCGATCAGACCCGGGGGGGTGCCCCCACGGAGGCCTGGCCCGCGATCGGGGCCCCCCCCGCTCACTCCGCGGGGCAGTGCCGTGGGGGCACTCTTTCTCCTTCCGCTCCGCCACGGCCTCCGCCATGGCGGACGCGGAGGAGAACCCTGCATCGCGCATGCGCCGGCAGTGACGTCAGCGGCCAGCTGCCGCTGACGTCACTGCCGGCGCATGCGCCGACCGCCGAAAGCCTTTCGGCCAGCCCCGCTTCCGACGGCGCCGGGTGTTTGCGCCAGTCTACCGGTGCAAACTGCTCCGGCGCGGGGCTGGCCCCCAAAGGTGGGGAGAATTCCCCACCTTTGGGGAGGCGCGACCCCTGAGTGGTTGGCGCCACTCCCCTACGCCGGCACCCTCCGTCACGCCGGGTAGGGGAGAATCCAGCCCCCAGTCTCATTCCAGCCAAGAAGATGGCATCTCACAGAGCAGCCATGAGTTTCTCAGATGCAGAGCTGGAGATATTGCTGGATGTCATGGAGGAGAGGCAGGACACCCTGTTCCCTGGGGTAGGAAGGAGGCTGCCACCCATCAATGTCAACTGGACCTGGGCGGAGGTGGCAGAGGCTGTGAGCGCCATGGATCTCACCACGAGAACTGGGCAGCAGTGTCGTAAGAAGCTGCATGACCTCCTCAGGGTGGCCTGGGTGAGTCACCAGCTCCATGCCCCTGGTACCACCCCTGTACCACACACCCCATGGCCAGCACTCCATCATGTCGCCACTCTGCTGCGCGGTTTTTGTGGAGGACGCAGTCGGCCATCACAATGTGGGAGACCCTCCTCGGGATTTATTAGAGGGCTCCACCGGACAAGTCCAGGCACCTGAACTACAGCTTCAGGATGCCAATGCACCGCTCAATGCTGCCCCTGGGGCTGCATGGGCATCATTCTAACAGTTCTCCACGTCGGTCTGGGGCCTCCCAACAGGTGTCATTAGCTAATACAGATAACCCCTGTCACCCTGGAGCCAGCCCCTCACCCAAGAGAGCACCTCGAAGGTTTGGGGCACTATCGAGTGTGCCAAGACGAATGCATCGTGCCCGCTGCATGGACACCAGGCGCAGACGTGCATGATCAACAGTCGGTGGTCATACACCAACTACACATTTATGGAGTTGTTGCACGTTTTACTGTGGGCGTAAAACGCGTTTATTGGAGTGTATTAACACGCCTCCGAGTTCGACGTGTGCTTAACACTACTAGGCTCTGTTCTATGTAATTATTTAGCTCTGGAGTCGCCAGTTGCCGTATAGGCAACGTCACAAGTATTCCAAGGTCAAGTTCAAAGTAATAAAGACGATACACCGATTAGTAAAGTTCAAACGATCAATATTTATTATACAGTTATAATAAATACTCATGCACACACTAAGAGACTAAGCTATAACTAAACTTAAGTGAACAGAATACTTATCTAACAGGAACAGGCAAGGTCAGAGAACGAGGCCTTCGTCCTGGTTTGGCACTGCAGCCTTCAGCAAGCGTTCTGGTACTTGGGAGTCTAGTGGGCTTGGATCGCGTAGCGAGCGTTGAACTTACGGTTTCGGCGGCTGGTGCTCAACGGCTGGAGTCAGGATGCAAGATGTCAGTCAGAGCCGGAGCACGAGTTTAACAGACCGGGCTCTGTGGGGAATTTGCTTTTATACCCCTCTCTAATGTCCTTGCCCCCTTCTAGGCGGGCTCTACCTTTCGGTACCGATTGGAACGTTTCCAAACGGCTACCTTCGAAATCCTCCAATGCGGGGCTTCCCTCGATGTTGGGGGGTGGTTTCGATATTCTTTTACTCTGGTGCCATCCTGTCTGCTCCACCAATTAAGTGCTACATTGAGATGGAAATGTTGCCATTGTGTGTGCCTGGATCTGGGCTGCCTCATCAGAATGTTAAGCGCTTTGCCATTAACACCTTTGGCTTGGAGATCTGCACCTGGCCAGAAAACTGGTTTGCTGCTTGCAAAATGCTAATTAGTTGAGAGCAGGCTGTCTGTTCTTACTAAACAGGCTTTCCCTGCTGTCTTCCATTTTAGTTTGGCTCAGTGTCCATTTTGCGTGGCCAGCATGGCTACATTCCCTCCTTGTGATCCTCACAATCATACTATTGTGAAGGATCACCTATGTACTTTGCCTTCCTTGTGTTCTGACCTCTTGCCAGTTCCTGTTCTACTCTGTTCTAAACTATGGGAAGAAGAGAAAAAAAATTTTAACTAACATTTCTACTTGGCCCTATGTCAAAGGGACATGCATTACTACAACTGGGAACCTCTACCTATCACTATTAACCTTAACTTAACATTTCATCACTCTAAAATCTTAACCATTCACACCACAACATCACACTTCCCAACTCGGCAGTCGAGTATGGAACAATATAATACATGGCTGAATTTTTATTTACAGAGTGTTGTAATCAGTGAGGGGTTGAGGGGTTTGGTGGAATCCGAAGATGGGGGATTGAACTCTATAGATGGGTGAGGTGCTGGAACGAGAGGCTCTCCTCTTCCATTTCCTCAACCTGAGGGTCTGCACTAGTATGATGAGGATCGCGATCACTAACAGTGATTCGATTATATAGGACATGGAGTACCACGTCATGAATTTAGTACACCAGGTCTGAACCTCGCTGATCAGAGCTGAGCACTGGGGGTTTGCTGTAATTGAAGCATTTACGGTGGGGGTTGTGGGGGAAACGTGTCTTGTTTCCACACATATACATATGACATTAAACAGTAATAAGTGGGCTTCCATCATTTTGCTGTTCTTCTTCTTTCTCTTCCTTCTTCCTCCGGTATTGACAATCCTGGCTTCGACCTCTGTCTCGTCCTTTGAAACCTTTGGGATCAAGCACAGTATCTGTCAATACACAGTTTAAGACCTTTACTTGTTAGTGCATCTGTCTTTCAAAACCCAATTGACCCTTTAAAATGACTGGCTAAGTCACACCCTGTGACTCCCCTCATTTTTTTTTTTTTCAAAAAGCGAATTTAAAGACCAGCATACACCTAACAATCCTTCCTTCTGCGAGCCGTCTCGCAGGCTTTGCTGATTTACCATCCGAATGTTCCCGGATGTAAATAGCATGTGGGATGGCGGCCGAAGGGCTACCTAACTTAAAATGAAAACAAACTTTGAAATAAACATCCGAATGAGTTGCGTATGGGCCGCGACGGGTACGAGTTGGATGGGATCCCCGGGTAGGGCGTGCTGTGCCATACCCGAGCTTGGCTGACCAAGGGTTGGTTCTCAGACAGGGCGGGTCCTCAGTGCCGTTTGTCCACTGCCTGAGTAACCTGGAAAGAAACGGGTACGAATGTGTTTGCCATGACTTGCAGCCTCTATTTCGCCGAATAGAGGGGCACCTAAAAAAAACCAAGGGAGCCAAGATGCTCCAACTGAGGACATCACTGAAGTTCTCAGAGATATCTGCGGACAAGCTATTTGGCGTGTAGCCTTACAACTTTGGAAAGGATCTCCAATCAAACTGAAGTTCTCAAAAGTATCTGCGGACAAACTAACGTGTATGTGAGGTGGTCACAATCTTTTCAGCTGAAAAGAAGATGTCCATCCTCCAACTGAAACATTTACATTCCTGAAAACAAACAAACATAAAACGAAGACAAACATACGTGCAGGTTCCATCAGAAAGGACATCGTTTCCCTCAAACGATTCCTATTTTACATCATCTGGACACCTCACTTTGATTCTGCCTCTGTGAACAGGGTCACAAAGGGGTTGCCGTGTCGGGATTCAGACATTGCGTCGTCCTGCTCTCCCGGATCCCACACCCTTGTGTGGATCAGGCATGCTATTTTGGAATTGTGTGACCGGGGGTCACTCTCGTCATTGCGGACAAGTCTGTAGGAATTGTCCCTGTGCCATTGTGTAGTGTCGAGTGTGTTGTCGGGGTAGTCGGGGTCGGGTGGTGGTTCTGGATATTTGAGGTAGGTGACTTCCATGGGGTCACTGGAGTCGGGGTCGTAGCTGGTGCAGTGTGGGCTGTATGGCTGTGTGCTGTCGCTGTCTTCAGAGTCAGTGTCAGTCCTGCTGTCTCTGCTGTGGCAGCTTGTGGGCGTGTCGGGGCGTGGTCTGTAGTGGTCTGTGGGCGGAGTCGTGGGCGAGTCCGTGGATGAACTGGTCTGTGAGGGGGATGGTGGAAAAGTGTCTCTGGTGGGCGGGGTGAAGTGTTCTGCTGCATCCAGCAGGACATGGTGAGCATGGTTGGCCTGTGTTCCATATGCCTTTAACTGGTTTATATGGAACCACGCGGTCTTCCCATTAGGATACTTTATTCTGTAAACGGAGGGGCTAATTTTGTCCGAAATTGAGTAGGGACCGGAATATTTTGGAGCCAAAAAACTGCTGGGGTTATAAACAGATAACATTACCTGTTGCCCAACCTGGAATTCTGTGGTGTGTACGGTCTTATTGAAACAGGCAGTACGTTGCTGTCGGCGTTTCCCTAGCTGGACTGCGGCTGCGAGCTGTGCAGACCTCACAGTCTCAACTAGATCTTTAACTGCCTTTTCATGTGTGAGGGCCGTCACTTCGGGGCTTGTCATGTCCAGTCCTAAAAGGAATTCTGTACCTTTCATAGGGCGTCCGGTCATGAGTGTGTGTGGTGTGTATCCTGTCGATGTGGAGACAGTGTTCCTTATGAACATAAGTGCAAATGGGAGCACTGAATCCCATGTGGAATTGTTCTGTTGAACCATTTTCCTAAGGGTAGTTTTTAGGGTCCGATTCATGCGCTCCACAATCCCGCTGGACTGTGGATGATACGCAATATGGAAGTTCTGTTTGATTCCGAATATTGTCAGGACGTTCCTCATGACCCGTCCTGTAAAGTGAGATCCCTGGTCCGAATCGATACTTCGGGGTAAACCCCATCTCGTGAAGATGTGGTGGGTCAGGATCTTTGCAGCTGTCTTAGCTGTGTTTGTTCGTGAGGGAAATGCCTCTACCCATTTGGTAAAGGTATCTATCACCACCAGAACGTATTTATAGCCATTCCTACAAGGGGGCAATGGACCTATAAAATCGATCTGGAGGTTTGTCCAAGGGCCGTTAACTGGGCGAGTATGCCGAAGTTGTGCCTTCTTAGAATACCTCTCCGGGTTATTCTGAGCACAAATCAGGCAATTCTCAATGTAATGTGTGACATCAGTCCTGAGATTAGGCCACCAACAGAGTTGCCTGAGGTGCCTCGTTGTTGCATCAATTCCCTGATGCCCGTGTCCGTCATGGAACAAGGCAATCATCTGATTCCTGTCCTGCTGTGGGACCACATAAAGTTGATCCTTAATGATCACACCCTCATGTGTGGTCAGTGTGTGTTTAAAGTGCTCGTACGCAGGCACAAAGTTTCCCTTGAAAACCTCCCTGAGGTCTCCGTCCTGTTTCTGTGCTGCTACGAGATCTTTAACCTCTGTTTGTGAGACTTGTACTGCGCTCACAGGGGCGCTAGCTGGTGCGCTAGCTGGGGGGGTCCATAAGTGTCCTCTCCTGGAACCTGCCTTAGCCAATGCGTCGGCTTTTACATTCCCAGGGGGTGATGACCTATGGTGGCTGCGAACTTTTATAATGCCGAAGGTCCTGTCCTTCGCTTTCTCTAGGATATGCTGGAGTAAGGGGGCTGATGGAAGGGGTTTTCCGTCTGCGGAGACAAAACCTCGTGTCCTCCACAGGGGCAGAAAATCTGTTAGGCTATTGCATACATATAAGCTGTCTGAATATATGTCTGCTGGGCTGGGGAAAGAATCGGGGTGGTCCACTATATACGCTATGGCCGCTAGCTCTGCTGCCTGCGCGCCTAAGTGACCTGGTAACTTAAGAGCTATCTCTTCGAGAGCGCGCCCCTGCGCGTCCTCTACATAGATGCCGCATCCTGTGATACGCTCACCATTTAAAACTGTGGAGGAACCGTCTACATAGATCCTCAAGGGTCCACACGTGTCTGTGGGCTGGGGGCTTTGTTTTGGGTTCCCTATCTTCCTGGGGGGTGTTTTGGCTAAAAAGGGTCCTGTGTTATGCAGGGGAGCTACAATTTCACAGTCATGGGGCTGTCCGGGGTATTGGAGGTTGTCTGCTAAGTATGTGTGTGTGCGTGTCCGTTTTACTGTAATGTCCCGTCCTTGTAAAAGTAGGGTCCACCTAGCTGCCCTAATCTGGCTAACTGAACCGTCCTTCAGTCGACCGTCTAGTAGTAGCTGTGTGGGTGTGTGTTCGGTTAGAATGGTGATGGGGTTTAGTCCGGTTATGTATGAAAAGTACTGTACTGCCCAGAAGACAGCAAGGAGGTGCCTCTCACAGGCTGAAAATCCTTGTTCTACCGGGTCTAACAGTCGGGAGGCATAAGCCACTGGTCTTAGCTGCTCGTGCCGTTCCTGAAGCAACACGGCCGAGAGGGTCAGATCGGTGCTCGCTACCTCTATTGCGAAAGGGGAAAGTGGGTCTGGGACTAGCAGCGCGGGTGCTGCACTAAGGGCTCGTTTCAACTCTTCCACAGCGCCTGTATGCTGCGGAAGCCATTCCCAGGGGGCTCCTTTCTTAAGGAGGTCTGAAAGTGGGGCGGCTTTTGTCGCGAATCCGTCTATGTGGTTCCGACAATAGCCAACCAGTCCTAAAAACGACCGGAGGGCTGAAACATTCTGGGGAAGGGGCAATTTGACAATCGAATCAATTCTTTTGAATTCGATTTCGCGTTTGCCGTGCGTGATGACTGATCCCAAATACATCACTTTACTTTCCAATATTTGGGCCTTTTTCGGGTTAACTTTACAGCCAATTTCAGTTAAGAGTTCCAGGAGTTCGGCCAGAAGCGAAATGTGCTCTGCCTTTGTGTCTGTCTGCAGTAGTAGGTCGGCTACATACTGTACCAGACATTCGGGTCGGGAAAATTTTTCTAATCCACTTGCCAGCTGTCGGTGGAAAATGGAGGGGGAATTGTGGAATCCTTGTGGGAGGCATGTCCACGTGTACTGCTGAGTTTTAAAAGTGAATGCGAATTTGTATTGGCACGCTTTTGCCAATGGTATGGACCAGAATCCGTTACTGATGTCCAATACCGTGAAGTACTTGGCGTTGAGACCCTGCTTGAGCATGGTCTCGGGACTAGTAGCTACCGTTGGGGCTACTGCGGGGGTTACTTTGTTGAGTTCCCGATAATCGATGGTCAGACGCCATGATCCATCGGGCTTCCTCACTGGCCAAATAGGGGCATTGTTGGTGGAGGCTACCGTTCTCAGTACACCTTGGTCCAACAAGCTACCTATAACCTTTTCTATTTCCACCTCTGCCTCGAGGGGAAATCTATATTGCTTTTGCGGTCGGGGGTCCTGTCCGGTAACATGAACTTGTCCAGTCATTCTGCCACAGTCATGACGGTGACTTGCAAATGCTGTCCTGTGTTTGTTTAGTAGGGCCTTAATTTGTCGGTCGGTGTGGAGTGTAGTCAGGTCGAATGAGTACTCTCCCACTGCGCTAATCCGATTAGCGTAGTCTCCTACTGTGAGGGTGGCTGGGGCTCTGTCTGATCTAGCCATTCGCCAGACACACTGGTTCACTGGGTCGAACGACAAGCTGTGAGCGTTCATAAAATCTATCCCCAGGATGTGTTCTGCCGTCCGGGGAAGATTTACTAGAACTACGGGGTGCCTTGTGCTAATGTTCCCTAGCTGGATCGCTACGGGTGCTGTGATATGTCCCTGCTGCGAGTGTCCGGTGAACCCGCTAAGTGTGATGGTGGAGGTGGTCGGCCACGTGTCTGAGTGTGCCGTGGTTGTGGAGTTAATGGTGGTGCGGGATCCTCCTGTGTCCCACAGTAACTCTATGGGCTTCCCTTTGACTTTTGCCGTGACTACGGGCCTCCCTGATGAGTCCCATAGTGTGTCACAGACCCAAGTGGGGGAGCCCGAACACCGTCAGTTCGTCTCGTCCACATTGGTGGGTCCTGACTGTACTGCTACATTGTGGATGGGTTTTGCCTTGTTGCGGTTCAGAGTGCCTGTCTGCTGGCCTCTCTGAGATCGCTGGGGTGCTTGGCACTCTTTAGCCCAATGCCCTAACTGTCCACAGTTATAGCATTCCTGTCCTTTCTGTTGAGGGCTGCTCTTGCCTTCATTTACCCATGCGGGCTTCTGGTGCTCTCTGACTGCTTGGATATCTGCAGCAGCCTGAGCCTCTTCTGGGGATCTAACTTTTCCTTTTGCCTGAAGCGATTGCTCCCAAGCGCGGGACAATCTTTTCAGGACCCATTTTTCGTTATGGGCCTCTTCTGAGGGGTCATAGCTATTGCAAGCGCTCTGTCCTGCTTCTGTTGCGTGTGAGATAATTGTGCGCGTCCACTTAACCATGTTTTCACGGGTTAAATGCGCTCTATCTAACTGTCCGAAAACTGCGCTGAAATGAATCCACAGCCTTCCTGCGAATGCTGTGGGGTGTTCGGATCTCTTCTGCCTGCACTTATTCAATCCTTCTACGGGGTCACCTCTATTGTACCCGATGGCATCTAAAATGGCGGTGTGCATCTCCTCTAGGCTGCCTCCTGCCACGTTCTGTGGGTCGGGGAGGGCTGCTACTACGCTTTGGTCTAAGCTCAGCACGGTGAGCTTAACCTGCTCTCTCTCATCCAGGCCGTACATGGTAGCCTGCTGCTTTACTTTAGCGAAAAACTGGTGGGGGTCTGCGGTGGGGAGGAACGGAGTGATCTTTTCACAAGCGTCCCTTAGCTGGGTTACTGTTAAAGGGGTGGTGTAAGTTATGTCTGGGGCGCCTTCGGATTCGGCTTTTCTCTGTGTGGTTACGGGATTCATGGGTGCGGTTATGGTCTGAGCTGTGGGGGGTTGGGGTGCCTGTCGTTTCTGCTGAGCTGCGGGCGCACATGTTCCCTGAACATAACGCTGTGCTGTCTCGCTTAATTCCTGCCAATCTGGGGCGTTTTCTCCATCTAACTGTGCTCCAAAGGTGCTTTGGAAGCCATTCTGCACCGAAAGCAGAGATTGCAGTTCCGCAATCTGTTTCCTGCATTTCGCGTGGTCAACTGTGCTTTGTCTTTGCTCAGTGGTGGCAGCATGGAGTGCTCTCAAAGCTGCTTTGAGATCAGAACATTGCCTCTGCAATGCCTCCACCTGCTTCTCCGATTCCTGTCTTATCAGAACGGCACGTTGCACGTCCTGATAGGCTTTCTCATACTGGGTCTGGGAACTGCTCAGATGAGCTAGACAAGACTGGTGAGCCCTCTTGGCATCATCCACCTCTCTATCCTTCTCTGCCAACTTCCCTTTTAATTCCAGGTTTTCTTTCTCGATGTCCCTGACATCGACCTTACTCATCCTATTCCTCTCTTCTAAATCTGTCCGGAGCGTCCTGATGACCTCCTCTGCGCCTCGCAACTGTGCCAAGCAGGACACAATCGCCATCGGCTTGCGTGCTTTACCTAGGTTCTTTTTGTGTATTTGAGAGAGGTTCTCCCACCAAGTATGACCTATACTCCCGGGACCTGTCTCCTCATTTGCACAAAACTCTTTCCAAAGGGGCCATCCCTTTCCTTGTAAATATTTGCGGAGTTCCAGCTCCCACGTGGGACACTGGCCTACTCTGCTACTGCTGCTGGTCGCTGCGACCACAAACTTTGCTGGATCCATCAGACGTTCCATTGCCTGCATGGCCATTTTCTCTGACTCTCTTTTTATAATTTGGAACAGGGGGTTGCTGGGGTGGTGTTTCGAAAAAAGGGTACGGCTTACGCTATTTTCCGATCACAAAACTACCGAAAGTTTGTCGCAACAAAAAGCTTTCAGTTTTACCTTACAGCCCTGTTAGTACGCATGCACTAAACACACTTCCGAATTTCGCTTATTATTTTGAACACCTTGAATACTTGTGATCTCTTTCTTTCTCTGCAATTTGGAGTTCTAATTCAAATTTCAGGGTCCTGGACGGTGTGGGGTTTCCACTTACAACCGTGTCCCGTCAGGATGTCGCCACTAAATGTTGCACGTTTTACTGTGGGCGTAAAACGCGTTTATTGGAGTGTATTAACACGCCTCCGAGTTCGACGTGTGCTTAACACTACTAGGCTCTGTTCTATGTAATTATTTAGCTCTGGAGTCGCCAGTTGCCGTATAGGCAACGTCACAAGTATTCCAAGGTCAAGTTCAAAGTAATAAAGACGATACACCGATTAGTAAAGTTCAAACGATCAATATTTATTATACAGTTATAATAAATACTCATGCACACACTAAGAGACTAAGCTATAACTAAACTTAAGTGAACAGAATACTTATCTAACAGGAACAGGCAAGGTCAGAGAACGAGGCCTTCGTCCTGGTTTGGCACTGCAGCCTTCAGCAAGCGTTCTGGTACTTGGGAGTCTAGTGGGCTTGGATCGCGTAGCGAGCGTTGAACTTACGGTTTCGGCGGCTGGTGCTCAACGGCTGGAGTCAGGATGCAAGATGTCAGTCAGAGCCGGAGCACGAGTTTAACAGACCGGGCTCTGTGGGGAATTTGCTTTTATACCCCTCTCTAATGTCCTTGCCCCCTTCTAGGCGGGCTCTACCTTTCGGTACCGATTGGAACGTTTCCAAACGGCTACCTTCGAAATCCTCCAATGCGGGGCTTCCCTCGATGTTGGGGGGTGGTTTCGATATTCGTTACTCTGGTGCCATCCTGTCTGCTCCACCAATTAAGTGCTACATTGAGATGGAAATGTTGCCATTGTGTGTGCCTGGATCTGGGCTGCCTCATCAGAATGTTAAGCGCTTTGCCATTAACACCTTTGGCTTGGAGATCTGCACCTGGCCAGAAAACTGGTTTGCTGCTTGCAAAATGCTAATTAGTTGAGAGCAGGCTGTCTGTTCTTACTAAACAGGCTTTCCCTGCTGTCTTCCATTTTAGTTTGGCTCAGTGTCCATTTTGCGTGGCCAGCATGGCGACAGAGTGGAAACTCTTCCCGGTTGATGAAAGGCACCACCTCATTGTGCCAGTGTAGGTGGGACATGTGTTCCATCTATTACCTCCTGGACCTGGGCCATGCCTGCCATAGCGGCGAATCTCGCTGCTCAGGCAACCTGGTGGGCTCAGTCCACACTGAAGCTGATGGAGTGGGTCGCACGGACATATAGGGCACCGGTGACAGCGTGGATACACCTGTGAATGGATATCTACGATATCCCAGACAGGTGCCCACTCAGTGCCTGGAAGGACCCCGTGGCGTAAAAGTTCAGGGTGACTGTCAACTTGACGGCAACCAAGAGCGGGTGTCCTCCCCCTGCTCCTCTGGGGCAGGCTCCAGTTCTGCAGGGCCTTCCTGAGCAGCTCCTGCTTGTGCAGCCTCAGTGCATCCTCAAGGGCCGTCGCTGCCAGGCAGATGCAATCTTCGAAATCCATTGTCTGCATGTTAGCATGGTGCGTACTCCCATGCCAATCCAAGTCCAATGGGCTACATGGTGGCCCTGGCCACTGCCCCCACATATCCCAACTCGGCCATTCCCCCGACACTCTGCCTTCCGCCTTGACCCACCAGTACCAGGCAATTGGGGGCCTCTAACCCCACCACCCAACCCTTCCGGCAGGGGGTGGCTGGTGCTACCCATGTCAGCGATACGTCCTGCAGCCCCTGTCCTGCGCCCTCCTGTGGGTCTACTGTGGGTGCTCTCATTGGGTGGGCCGTGTGATACACCGCCAGCAGGGTGGCACCTGGTGGGGGTAAGTCACTGTCTGCCACCAACCGATGCCATGCTTGGCAGCATGTTTGCGGACAGGGCCCAATGATGGGACTGGGTGAGGTGGTTGGGACTATAGCTGCGGTGTGCTGTGGGTCCTGTGTGTGATGCACGGGTTGTGCCTACCTGTCTGAGGGCAGGATGGAATAGACCAGGGGAGCAGTTGGCAGGCGGGGCTTGGTGACTGCTGGCGGTCTTGCAGGGTGTGCTCGCTGATAGGGTCACTGGTGGGTCATCTGCCCTGAAAGGGGCACTGTGCCAGGGTGGATGCCAAAGGCCACGGTGCATGCATCCACTGTTCGAGCTGTGCTTCCCCTGCTCCCCCTGGGGTGCACTGAGGAGTGCCAATACCTGGTGGGCCAATGTCTGTGCTGGACCACACCCATTTTGTTGGTTGGGCGGCTGGGGTCTGAGGGTTCCTCGCGGAGTAGCCTGCTGGGCGAGTGCGCACATATTCTGCACATATATGGGACATGGTGGACAGTCGGCGGAGTGCGTAGACAGATGGCTGCCTTGCAGACTGTGGCAATAGTGGTCCGTGCCCGTAAACCCTGGTCCCGGGGGGTCACCCCGAATCCACGGCCCGTTTCCTGGTCGCCCCCCCCCGCTAAATGCAGTTGCAGGGTCGGTGCAGACCCGATTGTCCAATTAGTTTCCTTCTGCACTGTAGGGATTCTATGGAAGATGAATGACCTCCTGCGAGCTGCAAGGGTAAGTTACTACCTCTCTCCTCCTGCCTCAGTCCCGCCGACTACCCCTAGATTCCCCCCCCCACCCCCGCCAATCCACTGGCTGGCACCTCGCACCCTCCCACACATGCCACCTGCTAAAGAGCTCCTGATCCATCAGTTTATGGCTGACAATGTCCTCCTTTCGTCCCCACAGGAGGTCATAGCCCATAATAGGAGGGGAAAGACGAGGTGGGGGTGTGGCAGAGGGTAGCCCTTACCCCATAGGAGGAAAGGGTCCTGGAGATTGCAGGGGTGGCCAGGGAGTGAACAGTGACCAAAAGCAAGACTGGTAAATGCCAGAGAAGTGAGGATCCACTGTACCTTCGTATGTCCTAAGTATTTTCATGTATGGAATGATCTGCCTGGACTGTATGCAGAACAATACTTTTCACTTTACTTCAATACACGTGACAATAAATCAAATCCAAATCAAATCCAAATCCAAAATGCAGATGACTTGTCTACAGGAAGTTGCTGATGTCCCAGGCCCTTGTCTCCCCTCTCACTGACCACATGTCCATTGTCTCGCAGTATCACCACCTGATGAGGCCGGGCTATTGGAGTCACTCCCCTCCTACAACCCAAGAGACCACATCGAAGGATAGCTCCAAGGAGACCACCATCGAGGTGTCACAACTATCACCCGCACCCTCCACCATCGCAGAGACACACACCTCGATGGGCACGATTGGCAGACAGACTTCTGGGTCACTATCTGGTGAGCACCACACAGCTGCTGATGCACATCAGGTGGAGGCAGGAACATCCAAGGGGGAGGTCTGCTGGATCCCAGGACACAGCTGGGTCCCAGCCAGATGTCGAGCCGCTGGACAAGGTTCTCCCAGAGCTGATGTAGATGATAAACTAGAGTCGTGAGATTCAGGAGGGGATGTCAGCATCATTTGTGCAACTGCAATGCCGATTGGAGGAGTCCCAAAGGTTTCAGGTGCAGGAGATGGCACCGGCAATGCGTTGAACCCAGGCCAACACTGCAGTGGTGGTGGCCACAGTGGAAAACCTGGGGAACGACATTCGAGCCATGAGTGGTGGAGTCCAAGGCTTAGTCTCTGACAACCATGGCTGAGGACCTCGACATTATGTTCCGCTCACTGAGGGACATGTCTCAGACACAGGTAGACATTGCTGAGGCACTCCAAAGCTTAGCCAGTCACAGAGGACCATCGCTGAGCTCATTGGCACCATGGTGCACACAGTGACAGGCCTCCTGGACTGGCAGCGCCAAATGACTCAGGGGCTTCTGGAGCTCACTGCAGCTGCCACTCTGTCCCATGGAATCACCCTGGGGCCCACATCACATAGAGAGAGGATGAAGCAATGAAGCCCCTTCCAGGGCCATTCGCCAAGGAAACTCGGCGGTCTCCAGTTCTTCTGACTCACCCCCTTCTGATGTTGGTACATCTCAAGGGTAGACCCAGAACAGGGTAGCACGGCAACACCTGTCACACCAGTGAGTCGGCTGGGGCCCTCCGATTTACAGAGGATGACTGCCAAAGACATCATAGGCCACAGGGAACAGAAAGAAGCAGGCTACCTCTCTCTCTGATGTGTGTTCTGGGGAGACAAGCAGCACTAGACCACGGAAGATGAAGTTATAAGAGCACTGAGTGGGCACTGGTGAGGTTAGTAATTGTTGTTAAGGAATGGAGAATTGTAACATGAAATGTTCATCATTAAATTACATCACACCTGAAACATGCAAAGCCTCTGTCATTTAAGATGTGGAGATGCCGGCGTTGGACTGGGGTGAGCACAGTAAGAAGTCTTACAACACCAGGTTAAAGTCCAACAGGTTTGTTTCAAACACGAGCTTTCGGAGCACGGCTCCTTCTTCAGGTGAATGGAAAGGCTTGTTCCAGAAATGTTTATATAGACACAGTCAGAGATGCCCCGGAATGCGAGCACCTGCAGGCTCAGATGGACACCACCATTACACGTGGAAACACCACCCACCAGGTACGCGGCGCATACTCGTGCGACTCGACCAATGTAGTCTACCTCATACGCTGCAGGAAAGGATGTCCCGAAGCGTGGTACATTGGCGAGACCATGCAGACACTGCGACAACGAATAAACGGGCATCGTGCGACTATCAACAGGCAGGACTGTTCCCTTCCAGTTGGGGAACACTTCAGCAGTCAAGGACATTCAGCCTCTGATCTCCGGGTCAGCATTCTACAAGGAGGCCCTCAGGAGACGCGACAACGCAAAATTGCTGAGCAAAAACTTATAGCTAAGTTCCGCACGCATGAATGCGGACTCAACCGGGATCTGGGATTCATGTCGCATTACATTCGGCCCCCACCAACAAGCCTGGACTTGCAGAGGCCTACCGACTGAACTGGCTTGGGACAATTCACACCTCTTTAACCTGGAGTTACCTCTCTCTCTGCATCTTTGATGATTTGATTGCCTGCAGGTGCTCGCATTCCGGGGCATCTCTGACTGTGTCTATATAAACATTTCTGGAACAAGCCTTTCCATTCACCTGAAGAAGGAGCCGTGCTCCGAAAGCTCGTGTTTGAAACAAACCTGTTGGACTTTAACCTGGTGTTGTAAGACTTCTTACTCTGTCATTTAAAGCTTTGCACAGGATAGGTCTTTCCTCTCATCTGGACTCACTTCCTTCTACAGGTTCCCCAAAAGATGCCACCACTGTGAGCCTGTGAAACCCACAGTGATGTACATCTTTGAATGCAGTCATAGAATCATCATAGAATTTACAGTGCACAAGGAGGCCATTCGGCCCATCAAGTCCGCACCGGCCCTTGGAAAGAGCATGCTACTTAGGTCCAGGCTTCCACCCTATCCCTTTAACCCAATTTAACCTTTTATCCACTTAACCCAATCTACTTAACCTGCACATCTTTGGACTGTGGGAGGAAACCGGAGCAACCGGAGGAAACCTACACAGCACGGGACAAAGTGCAAATTCCACACAGCACGGGAGAAACTCCACGCAGCCATCGGAGGCCAGAATTGAATCTGGGACCCTGGAGCTGTGAGGCAATAGTGCTGACCACTGTACCATCATGCCGCCCTATCACTCACTGGACACCGATATTCCACTTCTCCCTGCCACCCCTCAACAGTGGCCCAATACAAAGAGCCCCCGACGCACACTCAGGTGTGAGACTGGGAGTTATCGCGGTGTCAGCAGAAAGACAGGAATCTAATCAGAGGCTGAGGATGACTGCAGCTTCCCTCACTGTGAGGAAATCACCCTCCTGCTTTGAATAGTGACAGTGCCAATTCTGTGATGTTACATCGACCCTTGGAGAGGAGAGGGGGAACAGGGTGATCGGGAAAGGGGGAAGAGGGTGAGCAGGGAAGGGGGAAGTGGGTAAGCGGGGAATGAGGAACTGAGTAATCAGGAATGAGGCGGTATGATATTTAGCTGACCGACACAGAGCCTTTTGTCATCCGAATCTGGAGGCTACGAATGTCCCCTTGCCCTCCTGGCATGTTGGACCCATGCGGACCTGTCCTCCATCCTCCGGGTTCTCCTTGGCATCACCCTCCTGTTCCTCCTCCGCCTCCTCAGACGAGGCCATGTGTTCCTCCTCCTCTTTGTCCAGCATTCGGCCCGCTGCTGTGCCATTTACCTCGCTGAAGGGCTGGGATCAAGGAAGCAGTGCTCACCACTGCGCTACCGTGATGCCCATCTTACTTCGACTTTAGCGAGGTATATGAGTGACTCTATTTTACGAAGGAGATGCTTCACGGGTATCTGTCACCTCTAGCAGGCAGACCTGTATCCTCAAAGCAAGACAAGGACTATGATCTCAGTAAGAAGTCTTACAACACCAGGTTAAAGTCCAACAGGTTTGTTTCAAACACGAGCTTTCGGAGCACGGCTCCTTCTTCGGGTGAATGGAAAGGCTTGTTCCAGAAATGTTTATATAGACACAGTCAGAGATGCCCCGGAATGCGAGCACCTGCAGGCAATCAAATCATCAAAGATGCAGAGAGAGAGGTAACTCCAGGTTAAAGAGGTGTGAATTGTCCCAAGCCAGTTCAGTCGGTAGGCCTCTGCAAGTCCAGGCTTGTTGGTGGGGGCCGAATGTAATGCGACATGAATCCCAGATCCCGGTTGAGTCCGCATTCATGCGTGCGGAACTTAGCTATAAGTTTTTGCTCAGCAATTTTGCGTTGTCGCGTCTCCTGAAGGCCTCCTTGTAGAATGCTGACCCGGAGATCAGAGGCTGAATGTCCTTGACTGCTGAAGTGTTCCCCAACTGGAAGGGAACAGTCCTGCCTGTTGATAGTCGCACGATGCCCGTTTATTCGTTGTCGCAGTGTCTGCATGGTCTCGCCAATGTACCACGCTTCGGGACATCCTTTCCTGCAGCGTATGAGGTAGACTACATTGGTCGAGTCGCACGAGTATGCGCCGCGTACCTGGTGGGTGGTGTTTCCACGTGTAATGGTGGTGTCCATGTCGATGATCTGGCATGTCTTGCAGAGATTACCCTGGCAGGGTTTTGTGGTGTTGTGGTTGCTGTTCTGAAGGCTGGGTAATTTGCTGCAAACAATGGTTTGTTTGAGGTTGCGCGGTTGTTTGAAGGCCAGTAGTGGGGGTGTGGGGGTGACCTTGGCAAGATGTCCATCCTCGCTGATGATGTGTTGGAGGCTGCGAAGAAGATGTCGTAGTTTCTCCGCCCCAGGAAAGTTCTGGACGACGAAGGGTACTCTGTCAGTGGTGTCCCGTGTTTGTCTTCTGAGGAGGTCGGTGCGGTTTTTTGCTGTGGCGCGGTGGAACTGTCGATCAATGAGTTGAGCGCCATATCCCGTTCGTACGAGGGCATCTTTCAGCATCTGTAGGTGTCTGTTGCGCTCCTCCTTGTCTGAGCAGATCCTGTGTATACGGAGGGCTTGTCCATAGGGGATGGCTTCTTTAATGTGTTTCGGGTGAAAGCTGGAGAAGTGGAGCATCGTGAGATTATCTGTGGGCTTGCGGTAAAGCGAGGTGCTGAGGTGACCGTCCTTGATGGAGACGAGTGTGTCCAAGAATGGAACTGAATTTGGAGAATAGTCCATGGTGAGTTTGATGGTGGGATGGAACTTATTGATGTCATCGTGTAGTCGTTTCAGTGATGTCTCGCCGTGGGTCCAAAGGAAAAAAATGTCATCGATGTATCTGGTGTATAGCATCGGTTGAAAGTCCTGTGTGGTGAGGAAGTCCTGTTCAAACTTGTGTATGAAGATGTTGGCATATTGAGGTGCAAATTTGGTCCCCATGGCTGTTCCGTGCGTCTGGATGAAGAATTTGTTGTCGAAGGTGAAGACGTTGTGGTCTAGAATGAAACGGATGAGTTGCAGAATTGCGTCTGGAGATTGGCAGTTGTCGGTGTTGAGGACTGAGGCTGTTGCACCAATGCCGTCGTCATGGGGGATGCTGGTGTAGAGTGCCGAGACATCCATTGTGACGAGGAATGTTCCTGGTTCAACTGGTCCATGGGTGCTGAGTTTCTGTAGGAAGTCCGTCGTGTCGCGACAGAAGCTGGGTGTACCTTGTACGATGGGTTTCAAGATGCCCTCGATGTGGCCAGAGAGGTTCTCACACAGGGTCCCATTGCCTGAAACGATAGGACGGCCTGGTGTGTTGGCCTTGTGTATTTTCGGGAGGCAGTAGAGATCTCCAATGCGGGGATTACGTGGGATGAGAGCACGTAGGGTGTTCTGAAGGTCTGGATCTAAGGTCTTGATCAGTCTGTTGAGTTGGCGGATGTGTTCCTTGGTTGGATCTGCGGGTAACTGCCTGTAGTGTTCCTGGTTGTCGAGTTGTCGGTATACTTCTTTGCAGTAGTCTGTTCTGTTCAGTATGACGGTGGCCCCTCCTTTGTCTGCTGGTTTGATGACGATGTTGCGGTTGGTCTTGAGAGTGCGGATGGCGTTGCGTTGTGCTTGGGTGACGTTTGAGGCTGCCTTGTGATTGCGAGTGATGAATCTGGCATTGACACGGCTTCTGACGGCTTGAGCATACATGTCGAGTCTAGGGCAGCGGCCTTCCGGAGGGGTCCAATTTGACTCTTTCCTTTTCGGTTGCTGCACTGCAGATCTCGCGGTCTGCTGTTCCGGTTCATTGGTCGTGTCCCTGGGTTCGCTGTCGGCCTCTTGGGGTCTGTGGAAGAATTCCCGGAGCCTCATTCGCCTGATGAATTCCTCCGTATCTGCCGCGAGACTGATGGGGTCCATTTTGGTGGTGGTGCAGAAATTGAGCCCTCTGCTGAGGACTTCGATTTCGTCTGGTTGAAGGGTGTAGTCTGACAAGTTGACAATGGATTTCCCTGTATTGTTTTCGACTGTTGTACCGGGAGAAGCTTGATTGCTGCTGGTGGTGATGCCAAGTTTCTCAAGCTTCCTGTTCTTGGTGTGCATGTAGGTGGCATAGTATTGCTGTCTCATCTGTTTGGCGGTGTTCCGCAGCTGGTCTGCTGTGTCCTGAGCGCAAGTTGAGAATATGGCCTCTCTCTTGGTTTCCATGTTGCGTCGACTGCTGTAGAGTTGGTGTACGAGGTGTTTGAGGAGTGTGACAGAGGTGCGGTGGCAGAGTCTTTCAGCGTAGTCTGTGTTGTAAGTCGACTTGAGTGGGTTTTTGATCTGTAGTCCTTTCGGGATCTTGTCTGCTTTTTTGCATCTTTGTAGAAACTGAATGTCAGTGTCTATATGCGCGATCTTCCTGGAGATCCCCTCCACTTTGAGCCGGCAGTTTGCGGTGTCAATGGTAGCCATGATGTGGAGATGCCGGCGTTGGACTGGGGTGAGCACAGTAAGAAGTCTTACAACACCAGGTTAAAGTCCAACAGGTTTGTTTCAAACACGAGCTTTCGGAGCACGGCTCCTTCTTCAGGTGAAAAGAGACGCGACAGGAGACGCGACAACGCAAAATTGCTGAGCAAAAACTTATAGCTAAGTTCCGCACGCATGAATACGGACTCAACCGGGATCTGGGATTCAGGTCGCATTACATTCGGCCCCCACCAACAAGCCTGGACTTGCAGAGGCCTACCGACTGAACTGGCTTGGGACAATTCACACCTCTTTAACCTGGAGTTACCTCTCTCTCTGCATCTTTGATGATTTGATTGCCTGCAGGTGCTCGCATTCCGGGGCATCTCTGACTGTGTCTATATAAACATTTCTGGAACAAGCCTTTCCATTCACCTGAAGAAGGAGCCGTGCTCCGAAAGCTCGTGTTTGAAACAAACCTGTTGGACTTTAACCTGGTGTTGTAAGACTTCTTACTGTGCTCACCCCAGTCCAACGCCGGCATCTCCACATTATGATCTCAGTGGCTGTGAAGGTGACCATGCCCCTGAATGATTGGGCATGTTAAAGCACCAATGGAAGCTCAATGGGGCCATGTCTGCATTCGATTCCACTGAATTCCCAATTTAAGCTGCACTGCTGTCGAGAGGACCCATCAGAGAGAGAGCAAACTCCCTGAACTGGCACAGGATGCTTCCAAATGTGATGGAGATTTTCTTAGACCTGCAATTTCTTTCCCATCAAAACTGTGCACATTATAAAAGAAAATTTTAAATAAAAATAGAAAATGTTGGAAATACACAGCAGATCGAGTAGAGAGTAAAGCTGGGACTTCCGGTGGCGACTGTGCTGTGAACAGTCGCACATTTAGCAGCTCCCGCTCTTGGTGGTTTCTTGGCGGCTTTTAAGCTGCATTTTTGCAGAACTTTTTTCTAACATAAGTGGATAAAACTGAGAGGAGGAGAAGGCGACCCCTATCTATGGAATTACCCTCAAAAAATAATCGCAAAAGAAGGAATCAAATGTTGGTTGGAAGTAAGGATCTGAGCTTGGTGACTGCAATGGCAGAGAAGCGAGATCCGGCCCTGTCGGCTCAATGGTCGATGGATCGGTTGGTTACATACCTGGCTGAGAAGTTCGCCCGGCACCGTAAGGAGTGTGCGGAGGACCTGACCAAGGTGGTTGCCTTGATTAAGAAGGATGTCGACCGGATGGAGGTGACAGTGACGGCCCAGGGACAGTCAATCCAAAAGCTACAGGAACAGGTGACGGAGCAAGAGGAGCAGTCCACTGGGATGGCACTACAAATTGACATTTTACAGGATCGGTAAAAGAGGCTGCTGGAAAAGGTGGAGGACCTGGAGAATCGATCCCGCAGGCAGAACGTTCGGATAGTCGGTCTCCCAGAGGGAAAGGAAGGATCGGATGATGGTGCGTATGCTGTGAGGATGTTCGAGAAAATGATGGGGGCAGAGGCGGTTCGACAGGCCGTTGGAGGTGGACCAGGCTGTGGCGCTAACAATTATACTCAAAGCCGAGAGACTAGTACAATAGAGGCTTTATTACTGTACGATGTTGTCCCTCCATCCGCAACTGTAGACTGAGGGTCTGAGCAGCTCTCATACATATTTATACACAAGATCCCTGTGGGCGGAGCTAGCCGGCAGGGGCTGACCGGAGGAACCTGTATTACAGGTACAGGCATATATCCCCCTACTGCAGTACACATAACTACAGTGGTTATCTCACCACATTCACCCCCTGTAAAAAATGAGTCCGGCGGGGGTGACATGTAACTCTAATACAAAGGATGCTATTTACAAGAGGGTCCAACAAGGAAAATCAAGAGTCCATCCGGTTAGCAGGTTACAGGTTGAGCCGAATCGGTGGTCGGACGTTCCGCTGTGATCGGCGTAGCTGTGGTGGTGACGTCGGCACAGGCGGTGATGGCCCCGATGGTGCAGGTGCTGGCGGTGTTGGTGCTGGCTGCTGGCGGGATGACTCCGAGAGCAAGCCGAAATCTTCCATGTCCTCCAGGGTGGGCAGGGGGATGAGGGATGGACATGATGGGGACGAATAGGGGGGCGCTGGGGTTGGCGCAGGAAGGGGTGTGGGCATGGGATCGGCACCTGAGGGAGCCAGGTCCCGGAGCGAGACTGTGTCCTGGCGGCCGTCGGGGAACTCCACGTAGGCATACTGAGGGTTGGCGTGGAGAAGGCGTACTTTGTCCACCAGGGGTTCCGCCTTGTGGTGCCGTACATGCCTACGGAGAAGGACTGGGCCCGGAGTCGTGAGCCAAGTCGGGAGCGACACTCCGGATGTGGACTTCCTAGGGAAGGCAAAAACACGTTCATGGGGTGTACTGTTAGTTGCGGTGCACAGTAGCGACCGAATGGAATGGAACGCGTCAGGGAGGACCTGCTGCCAGCGAGCGGCTGGGAGGTTCCTGGACCGTAGGGCCAGCTGGACGGCCCTCCATACCGTCCCGTTCTCCCTCTCTACCTGCCCGTTTCCCCGGGGGTTGTAGCTGGTCGTCCTGCTGAAGGCGATACCCCTGCTGAGCAGGAACTGACGCAGCTCATCGCTCATGAATGAGGATCCCCTGTCACTGTGGATATAGTCGGGGAAACCGAACAGGGCGAAAATGGAATCCAGGGCCTTGATGACGGTGGCAGACGTCATATCTGGGCATGGGATGGCAAAGGGGAACCTAGAAAATTCATCGACCACACTAAGGATGTAGGTGTTGCGGTCGGTAGAGGGAAGGGGCCCTTTGAAGTCCACGCTGAGGCGTTCAAAGGGGCGGGATGCTTTCACCAGGCGCGCGCGATCTGGCCGGTAGAAGTGCGGCTTGCACTCCGCACAGATCTGGCAGTCTCTGGTGACTGTCCGTACTTCCTCGACGGAGTAGGGCAGATTGCGGGCTTTGATCAGATGGTACAAGCGGGTGACCCCCGGATGGCAAAGGCTGTCGTGCAAGGCACGGAGCTGGTTCACTTGTGCACTGGCACATGTACCTCGGGAGAGGGCGTCTGGGGGCTCGTTGAGCTTGCCGGGGCGATACAAGATCTCGTAGTTAAAGGTGGAGAGCTCGATTCTCCACCGCAAGATTTTGTCATTCTTGATCTTGCCCCGCTGCGTGTTGTTGAACATGAAGGCTACCGACCGTTGGTCAGTGAGGAGAGTGAATCTCCTGCCGGCCAGGTAATGCCTCCAGTGCCGCACCGCTTCAACGATTGCCTGGGCTTCCTTTTCGACAGAGGAATGCCGAATTTCGGAGGCGTGGAGGGTGCGTGAAAAGAATGCCACGGGTCTGCCGGCCTGATTCAGCGTGGCGGCAAGGGCGACATCTGAAGCGTCGCTCTCTACTTGGAAAGGCAGAGTCTCGTCTACGGCGTGCATCCCCGCCTTGGCTATGTCAGATCGAATGCAGGCGAAGGCCTGTTGTGCCTCGGCCGAGAGGGGAAAATGTGTGGACTAGATAAGTGGCCGCGCCTTGTCTGCGTATTGCGGGACCCACTGGGCGTAATAAGAGAAAAATCCAAGGCAGCGTTTGAGGGCCTTGGGGCAGTGGGGGAGTGGAAGCTCCATGAGGGGGCGCATGCGGTCGGGGTCGGGCCCCAGTAGTCCGTTTTGGACTACGTAGCCAAGGATGGTTAAGCGGTCTGTGCGGAACACGCATTTCTCCTTGTTGTACGTGAGATTAAGGAGAGATGCGGTGTGGAGGAATTTATAAAGGTTGGCATCATGGTCCTGCTGGTCATGGCCGCAGATGGTGACATTGTCGAGGTACGGGAAGGTGGCCTGCAATCCGTACCGGTCAACCATTCGGTCCATTTCTCGCTGAAAGACCGAGACCCCATTCGTGACGCCGAAGGGAACCCTCAGAAATTGGTACAGACGACCGTCCGCCTCAAAGGCAGTGTAGGGACGGTCCGATTTACGGATGGGGAGCTGGTGGTAGGCGGATTTCAGGTCAATAGTAGAGAAGACCCGGTACTGTGCAATCTGATTGACCATATCAGAAATGCGGGGGAGGGGGTACGCGTCGAGCTGCGTGTACCGGTTGATGGTCTGGCTGTAGTCCACGACCATCCTGTGCTTCTCCCCGGTCTTAACCACTACCACCTGGGCTCTCCAAGGGCTGTTGATGGCCTTGATGATACCCTCCCGAAGCAGCCGCTGGACTTCGGACCTGATGAAGGCCTTGTCCTGGGTGCTGTACCGTCTGCTCCTGGTGGCGACGGGCTTGCAATCCACAGTCAGATTGGCAAAGAGGGAGGGGGGCTCGACCTTGAGGGTCGCGAGGCCGCAAACGGTGAGGGGAGGTAGGGGTCCACCGAATTTGAGGGTGAGGCTCTGGAGATTGCACTGGAAATCCAGGCCTAGTAGGAGTGAAGTGCAGAGGTCGGGGAGAATGTACAGACGGAAACGGTCGAATTCCACACCCTGTACAGTGAGTTTAACCAGGCAGAAACCCCGGATCGGGACAGAGTGGGAACCGGAGGCAAGGGAGATCTGCCGGTCGGCGGGATGGATCGCAAGGGAATAGCGCCTTACCGTGTCCGGGTGGACGAAGCTCTCAGTGCTCCCGGAGTTGATGAGGCAGGAGGTCACATGGCCGTTGACCAGCACCGATGTGGAAGAGGGTGCCAGGTTGCGAGGACGGGACTGGTCGAGCGTAACGGAGGCGAGCAGTAGTTGGTGGGCGGTTGAGTCAGATGAGTCCGACGAGGAACGGTAGCGACCCGTGTCCCGTGATGGCGGCCCCTGGAGACGAGATGGCGGCATCCGCAGTACCTGTGGGTAAAATGGCGGCGTCCATGGCGCGCACGTTATGGGGTCGGAACAAAATGGCGGCGCCCATGGAACGCACATGGCTGTGGTGGATGAAGATGGCGGCGCCCATGGGGCGCACATGGCGGGGGCGGCAAAAGATGGCGGCGCCCACTGATCGCACGTGGGGTCAGGGGAAGCGGACGGCGGGGCCCATTGAGCGAGCGGCTGAGGCGTGGGGACCGGCGGCGCGATAGCGGCGACCGTCCGGGACTGACACACCGCTGCAAAGTGGCCTTTCTTTCCACAAGCTTTGCAGGTCGCTGTGCGGGCCGGGCAGCGTTGGCGAGGGTGCTTCTGTTGGCCGCAGAAGTAACAGTGGGGACCCCCAGGGGGTGCGGTGCGGCGGGCAGCGCAGGCATAGTGCGCGGGGGCGGCTGCTGGGGGGGCCGTTTGCGGGGTCCACGAGGGGTGGGACGGATGGGCCTGGGGAGCCGTTTGCGGGGTCCACGAGGGGTAGGACGGGTGGGCCGAGTGGCTAGCGGAGTAAGTGTGCGCACTACGGGAGGCGGCCGTCATAGAGAGCGCCAGGGCCTTTGCGGCCGCGAGGTCGGGGGCGACCCCTTCCAGCAGTCGTTGCCGGATGGGGTCCGATGCAATGCCTGTAACGAAGGCATCGCGCATGAGTAAATCAGAATGTTCCGTGGCTGTGAGGGCCCGGCAGTCGCAGTCTCGTACCAGAGGTATAAGGGCCCTCCAGAAGTCCTCAATCGACTCACCTGGCTGCTGGACGCGAGTAGAAAGTTGATGCCTCGCAAACAGGGTGTTCGTCGATGGTGCATAATTCTCCTTGAGCAGTTCCATAGCTGCGGTGTAGTCGGTCGCATCTCGAATGAGCGGAAAGACGCTGGAGCTAAGTCTGGAGTACAGGAGTTGCTTTTTCTGAGCCTCCGTCGGGGGAGGGTGTGCTGAAGAGATGTAGGCCTCTAAGACTGCGAGCCAGTGATCAAAGTCTTTTCTGGCGTGAGGCGAATGTGGATCCAGCTGCAGACGGTCAGGCTTGACTCTGATGTCCATGGTGACTGGGAAATCGTACAGCAATAAATTGTGGCGCTAACAATTATACTCAAAGCCGAGAGACTAGTACAATAGAGGCTTTATTGCTGTACGATGTTGTCCCTCCATCCGCAACTGTAGACTGAGGGTCTGAGCAGCTCTCATACATATTTATACACAAGCTCCCTGTGGGCGGAGCTAGCCGGCAGGGGCTGACCGGAGGAACCTGTATTACAGGTACAGGCATACATCCCCCTACTGCAGTACACATAACTACAGTGGTTATCTCACCACACAGGCTCACAGGGCACTTATGCGCAAGCCTAGAGTCGTGAGCTCCCGAGGGCGATGGTGGTGAAGCTTCACCGATTCCTGGACAAGGAACATGAGATGGGCTAGGGAGACGAAACGGTTCATATGGGAAGAAGCTGAGATCCAGGTCTACCAGGACTTGGGAGCAGAACTTGCTAATAGGAGGGAGAGTTTCAATAAAGTTAAAGCAGTGCTGTATGCGAAGGGAATAAAACTTGGACTTCTCGACCCAGCCCGTCTTTGGGTAACCTACGAGGAACGGGAACTGTATTTTGGCTCGGCGGAAGAAGTGGCGGCTTTATGAAAGACAACAACCTGGGGGGCCCATAAGGACTTAATAAAAAGAGAAAATTGGTTGGTAGCGATTTCCATCAAAAGTTCTGTGCTGCACTGTAACTTGAGTTGCGATGACCGGGAAGAGAAGGGGGGGTTGTTTTTTCTTTTTGAATTACCCAACTTTGATCTTCCAGTGTCTGTACTCAGGTACAGTTTCTTCCATTTTGTTTGTGTTTCTAAAAGAAAAAGGTAAAAAAGGGAAAATAATAACAAAGGAAAAGAAAAAGAATGGAGGGGGGAGAAGAAGAGTTTTCAAATTAAGATGGTCTCGGAGGGAAAGACATCTGTTCGAGTTTTTACATGTATAATTTTTTCTGTCTCTCCATTTACCCTGTTTGTTTACACTCCTATTATTTGGAGCTCTGTTTGAAGGTGATGGGATTGATAAAATGTTGTAAAGGGGGAGGGTGGGCCATTGAGTTTGGGCCTTAAGTGGAGGGTGTATTTGCTTTTTGCACTCGGTACTATTGTTCTGAAAACTTATGTTAAGAGTTGGGGTGGAAGAGATCCAGCAGCCGGTAGACTGTTAGGCTTCATGGGGAGAGCTGCTAGGTTATTTGGTAAAGCTAACCCACGGAAGCAAAGTGGGGGTGAGCTGAAAAGTGGCGAGGGGGGGGGGGGGGTAGGGCATTGAAAGCAGTCATCAGAGGAGAATATATTTTGATTCGGGCCCATAGGGAGAGGGCAGAGCTCGATAGGCTAGTAGGAGAAATCTTGTGTGTAGATAGGAGATATGCGGAGTCTCCAAAAGAGGAGCTCCTGAAGGAGCATCAGAGACTTCAAATGGATTTTGGGCTGCATTCGACAGGCAAGGCAGAGGGACAGCTGAGGAGGATAAAAGGGGCAGTGTACGAATATGGGGAGAAAGCTAGGAGGATGTTGGGCGCACCAGCTGAGGAAGCAGGAGGCGGATAGAGAGATTGTGAAAATTGAGGATGTGAGGGGGAAAGTAGTGAGGGACCCGGGAGCGGTTAATGACGTGTTCCATGAATTTTATAGCCGCTTATATGAGTCGGAACCCCTGGGGGAGAGGAGGGAATGAACCAATTCCTGGGGAGGCTAGAGTTCCCGAAGGTAAATGGGGAGCTGGTGGAAGTCTTGGATGGGGCCCAATTGGGTTCGGTGAAGTGATAGACAGATTGGGGGCAATGCAAACGGGTAAGGCCCCAGGACCTGATGGATTCCCAGTGGAACTCTACAAAAAGTTTTCGGGGCGAGTGGGGCCGCTGTTAGTCAAGGCTTTCAATGAATCCAAGGAGTTAGGAATGTTTCCCCCAATGCTATCACCAGCATCAATCTCTCTCATCCTGAAGCGAGACAAAGACCCGGAGAGCTGTGGATCGTATAGACCAATTTCCCTTTTGAATGTGGATGACAAATTACTGGCAAAGGTCCTGGCCACCAGAATAGAGGATTGTGTCGCAGAGGTAATAGGTGAGGATCAGACAGGGTTCGTGAAGGGCAGGCACCTGACGTCTAATATTAGGCGGCTTCTCAATGTTATAATGATGCCAGCCGAGGGGCGTGAGACTGAGGTGGTAGTAGCCATGGACGCGGAGAAGGCTTTGGATCGGGTGGAGTGGAAGTGCCAATGGGATATCTTAGGCAGGTTCGGGTTCGGGCAGGGATTTATGGACTGGGTCCGGCTGTTGCATCAGGCCCCGGTGGCAAATGTGAGAACCAACTGAACCCGGTCAGAATATATTAATCTCGGGAGAGGGACAAGGCAGGGATGCTCGCTCTCCCCATTACTGTTTGCCCTGGCGATAGAGCCTTTAACAATGGCCCTTAGAGCACGAGTGCGTGGCAGCGAATAGTGAGGGGGGGATGGGTGTGGAGCACAGGGTTTCTCTTGCTGCTTTATGTTACAGACCCGGTAGGGGGAATGACTGAAATCATGGAGGTACTGGGAGAATTTGGGCGATTTTCAGGCTACAAGCTGAATATGGGAAAGAGCGAGATGTTTGTGATCCAGGCGCAGGGACAGGAAAGGAGACTGAGGGAGGTACCTTTTAAAGTGGTGGCGGGGAGTTTCAGATATTTAGGGATTAAAGTGGCTACAGAGTGGGGGCAGCTCCACAAGTTAAATCTGGGCAAAGCGGTCGACCAAATAAAAAGGGATTTCCACAAATGGGACATGCTGACGTTAGTGGGAAGGGTCCAGACGGTGAAATGACAGTCCTCCCAAGAATGCTTTTCTTTTTTCAATACCTTCCAATTTTTGTCCCTAAGGCGTTTTTTAGAAAGATAAATGCGGTGATTACTGGTTTTGTAAGGGTGGGGAAACCCCAAGGGTAAAGAGTGCACTTCTGGAGCAGGGTCCCGTGGAGGGGGGCCTTAATTATTACTGGGTGGCCAACATATCGATGGTCAGGAAGTGGGCAGTGGGGGAGGGGTCGGCCTGGGAGCGAGTGGAAGTGGCATCCTGCAAGGGTACGAGTTTGAAGACTTTACTAACGGCGCCCCTGCCGC
The DNA here is from genome assembly GCF_902713615.1 of Scyliorhinus canicula. Taxonomy (NCBI): domain Eukaryota; kingdom Metazoa; phylum Chordata; class Chondrichthyes; order Carcharhiniformes; family Scyliorhinidae; genus Scyliorhinus; species Scyliorhinus canicula. The sequence continues at coordinate 76,833,389 of NC_052147.1, read as the reverse complement.
CTTGTTTCTCTCCAAGCCCTGTGGTGGTGTCAGCCTTAAGGGTGTGGGAACAATGGAGACAGCACATGGGATTAGAGTGGGATTAATCAGTGTTGTCTCCGACCTGGAACAATCACCAGTTTACCTCAGGGAGGCTGGATGGGGGCTTCAGGAGATGACAGCAGGCAGGGATCGCAAGATTAGGGGACTTATTTATCCAGGAGGGCTTTCCAACCTTGGAGGCACTGGAGGAGGAGCTTGAGCTACCGGGCGGGAATGGGTTTCAATATCTTCAAGTCCGGGACTACAGGACAAGGTGATGTCAAAAACTGGGGTTGGAGAAGGGGGGACTTCGGAGATATACAAGGAGTTGGCGGAGTTGGAAGGGGCCCCGATCAGGGAGGTGAAGTGGAAGTGGGAAGAGGAGCTAGGTAGAGAGCTGGAAATAGAAAAGTGGGAAAAAGCCTTGAAGAGAGTTAATTCATCTTCGTCCTGTGCCAGACTTAGCCAGATCCAGTTCAAAGTGGTCCACAGGGCTCACATGACAGTAGCCCGGATGAGGAGGTGGAGGATAGATGTGGGCGGTGTGGGGGTAGCCCGGCTAACCATGTGCATATGTTCTGGGCACGTCCGAAACTGAGGGAATTCTGGCAGGGATTTGCAGACGTTATGTCAGAAGTCCTGGAAGGGAGGGTAACCCCAAGTCCAGAACTGGCAATATTTGGGGTATCGGATGATCCGGGGGCCAAGGGGGGTGGGGGAGGGAGGCCGATATCCTAGCCTTCTCTTCCCTGGTGGCCCAGAGATGGATTTTGCTGGAATGGAGGGACTCGGAGCCCCCGAAGTTAGCTGTGTGAGTCAGCGATATGGCAGGGTTTGTCAGCCTGGCTGGGGTGGAGGGACTCGGAGCCCCCGAAGTTAGCTGTGTGAGTCAGCGATATGGCAGGGTTTGTCAGCCTGGCTGGGGTGGAGGGACTCGGAGCCCCCGAAGTTAGCTGTGTGAGTCAGCGATATGGCAGGGTTTGTCAGCCTGGAAAAAATCAAGTTCATCTTGAGAGGATCAACTCAGGGGTTCGCCCAGAGATGGCAAGTTCATCGACTTCTTCAAAGAAAATTGAACGTCAGCAGTAAAGTGGGGGGTGGGGCGGGAGAAGTTGTGGGGGAGAAAATAGGAGGCATGGCAGTGTTAGATAAGGACAGGAACTCAGTATATGGGTAGTTAGGAAATAGGGTGTGGGCAGTTGGGGACATTGTGGTTGTTTTGGTTTTTTAAAAAATATATACATGTGGTCGGCCCACGCGACTGTTTTAAGAAATGTTAATGTGTTAAACTGTGAAAATTTTAAATGCTTCAATAAAATATTTTCTAAAGAAAAAGAGAGTAAAACTGACTTAATGGGCTAGATTTTTCCCTCCTAGTGCAGGACCAACTCTTTTTGGGTGGTCTTTCAAAATGGCAGGCGGGACCCCATTCCAAGATTTCTTCCAAATGTCCATTGCTGACAATCTTTCTGGCATGAAACAAGTTCAGCCACTCCGCATTGCCAGCTCTATTGTAGAGGTGGGCATTTCAGAGCCCCCACAATTCTGATGGAATTAAGCTGGCTGTTAAAAGCCACATGGTTCACAGCAGTTCAGAGGATATGGTCAGCGATGTGCACATCCTGTTCTAAAGTTGAGGACCTTTTGAAAAGCAAGTTCAAAAGGTGTTTCCAACTTTGAGTGCCGTAATTCAACGCTGTATCATAAGTTAACTATATTTTTAATGCAGGTATTAATGATAGGGCTAAGTTCCGAAGAGTAAAGGACCATTAAATTGACCAACAATGTAAAAGTGGAAAACTCTTCAAATGCATTAAATAGTCTGCTGCATAAAGCACTGAATAATAGCATAAAGCACATAAAGGCATTGAATAATTTTGAAATTCAGATTTGACTGTGACAATTGTCCCTGATGCTTTCAACTTTTCATTGGTTGAGAACTCAGGGCCGAAATTCTCCGGTCTTCGGGATTCACATTTCCCGCTGGCAGTGCAGCCTCGCCCATGGGTTTCCCAGCGGCAAAGGGCAGTTTCAATGGGAAATCCCATTGACAAGCGGTGGGAGAATAGAATCCCACCGCCAGCAAACGCCGCATGGCCAAGAAAGACGCGGCTGGGGGATCAGGGAACCCCGTCCCTATTTCCCTGTTACAAAGCTTGAACAGATGGCTAATTGTATTAAAGGCTTTAATGTATTACATTCTGGAGGTTTGATCGACACAGTTATGCAGTAAAGTCTCATTATAAATGTTTGACTGGGCTACAAACCAACTGATGGGTTCAGCGCAACCGAGGTTGTTGATATAGCTGTCAAGGGGGCTGCGACTTTATTTATATGGGAAGTTTTATGAGCTCATCAGAGGTTAACATTTTTTGAAATGATGAGCATCTCAAAGACTTCCAAAATCAATGGATACTGGGTGGGTGGACTTTGGGGTTTGGGGATATAAGGGCATGGGGGCGAGGGTGTGAAAAGATATTGTGGGGGCACGGGGGTGACAGGTAATGGAAGGAGCAACGGGCATGAGGGGGGCAAAAGGTTGTGATGGGGTATGGGGATGTACAGGAGCATGGGGGTTGTGTAGGGAGTATGGAGGTGAGGGGGTACATGAGGTAATGAGCATATAGTGAGTTTGTGGGGGGGGGGGGGTTATGTGAGAGCATGTGGGTTATGTAGAAGGTATTGGGTAAGGGGGATACGGGGGGATGGGAATATAGCTGCAAGAGGGTTATATAGGGGATATGGGAGATGCAAGTGAGGGGACCTTGCACTCATCTACTGAACCAGGCCCATATCCCAGTGAACAGAGGTAGGTCTTCTAAACTGCCTGCCCCAGTATTCACACGCCTCGGGCCTGCTTCAGGAAGCAGCAGCCACCATTCCAGCCTTACCCAACCTCCCCACTATAAGAACAGAGTGGGTGGGCACTGCCAGGCTGGAGGTGATATCACAACATGGGGAAATGGCCTGACCTCAGATTCCCATCTCGAGGGTGAAGATTTGTCCCAATGTTTCAGGTTGTAATCTTTTGTCAGGGCTGGAAAAAGTTGGAGATGTAATAGATATTAAGCGAGTATTGAGGCAGAAAAAGCAGGGAGTGGAAAAAAGAACAAAAAGAAAGGGCCATGGAAGGCAGTAGAGTTTAGATGACAAAAACGATGATGGTGCAAGGCAAAAGAGGGTGGTAATGGAACAAGTAAAGAAACATCGCTGACTTGTCTTTTGTTCTTCGTCACACTTTCCCTACCTCTGTCCATGACTTGCGTGTTCCAGTTCTTGCAAAACAATATCGACCCGAAATGTTCACTTGTTTTTTTCTTTCCAGATATACCTTGGCCAGCTGAGCAGCATTTTCTGTTTGTACATAACCGATGTATTTTGTACAGGTGCTCTAACATTGGGGGGCAGAGAGGTAAATCGTGAGCATGTGATATACGCAGAAAGGCACCACGCAGCAAACCTAGGCCATTCCCACTTCTTTGCTTTAATTTTGATTCTCTGATTCACCACAAAAAACATTGTTACTATTGTTATTTAATAGCACACAAATCCCACTTCTTATTTAAGATATCCTGTAATAATTCATTTGCTGTTCTCTGAAATTGATGTGTCATAGCTTTTTCTGTTTATTTCAAGGGACAATTTTCTTTGGGGAATTGATCTATAAATAAAGTGTGATGGTTGAAATTAATAAAATCATTGTGTTTGCTTCTTGCCCGATTCATGCTGCAGGCAGACACTGACCTGTCTTTTTCGATGGCGATTTACTTTGGTTCATGTATAATAAACCAATGATAAAGGTCAATGATGGATAAAAGCAATCTCTACTAATTTGGGGTTTATGTTCCTCAGTATTTCATCAGTGACAGCTTTATCTCGTGTCATTACACCCTGAGCTTATCTATTCGTCCAGGCGATAGCTTATTTACAAATCTGGAAAAGTGGAACGTGCATCACTGAATTTTCTGTTCACCTGCAGTTGCAAGATGGTTACTAAGGGCTGGATTCTTCCGCCCCACCCGCTGCAAGATGGCCATGAGCGGGACGGGGACCATGTAAAGGTCCATTGACCTCGAGCGGGAATTTCCAGTTGCTGGGTGGGCGCAAACGGAGAATTACTCCCTGAGAAAATTTAAATCCTTTCAATTGTACGAACATTTTGTGAGGGTTATGAAGAATCCAGCATGAGTTTGTAGAGTCTTTTAAAAAATAAATATAGAGAACCCAATTCATTTTTTTCCAATTAACGAGCAATTTAACATAGCCAATCCACCTACCCTGCAAATATTTGGGTTGTAGAGGCGAAACCCAAACATGGGCAGCACGGTAGCATGGTGGTTAGCATAAATGCTTCACAGCTCCAGGGTCCCAGGTTCGATTCCCGGTTGGGTCACTGTCTGTGCAGAGTCTGCACGTCCTCCCCGTGTGTGCGTGGGTTTCCTCCGGGTGCTGCGGTTTCCTCCCACAGTCCAAAGATGTGCGGGTTAGGTGGATTGGCCATGCTAAATTGCCCGTAGTGTCCTAAAAAGTAAGGTTAAGGGGGGGGGGGGTTGTTGGGTTACGGGTATGGGGTGGATACGTGGGTTTGAGTAGGGTGACCATTGCTCGGCACAACATCGAGGGCCGAAGGGCCTGTTCTGTGCTGTACTGTTCTATGTTCTATGTTCTACGGGGAGAATACGCAAACTCCGCACGGACAGTGACCCAGAGCCGAGATCGAACCTGGAACCTCGGCGCCATGAGGCAGCAGTGCTATCTGTTGTGTTATGCTTCTTCATGTAGCATAAGCTGCTTCCTTGATGTATACTCTAACAAAGGAAGATTCGGACTTGGAGATAGGTTTAACACGTTTATTGAACAGTTAATCAATTCTCCTACTTGAGTTCGACTCTCCTGCTAATCTTGCTATAGTAACTCAGTCTAACTAACCAGTCTGCTCTAATCCATGTGGAGGGTGTGATCCTTCCGATCTTCCCCTGTCTCTCTGAGTGCCGCCTGTGGAAAGAGAAGGAGCATATGTGCCCTGTCCTTTTATATGGGTAGCCCCCTTGTGGTAATGTCATCTCTGGGTGTCTTGATTGCCCATTTGTCGTGTCCTATTCTATGTGTTAATTAGCTGTACGTCTGCATGTCATGATGTCTCTGGTGCTCCCTCTAGTGTTTACTTAGTCTTAGTGTATTTACATTAACCCCTTGTGTATTTACAGTGATGCATATCACCACACTATCCACTGCGCCACAGTGCTGCCCAGAGTTTGCAGAGTCAAGCAGAAAGTAATTTTATTTCTAACAATATGTACACATGGTCAGTAGTTCACTACTGGTTCCCTCTCTAGCCAATACGACACTGGCCAGCTCTATGTATTCAGCTGCACTGCTAATGATTGCCCCCCCCCCCCCCCCCCCCCCCCCCCCCCCCGCCTCACTGGGGGAGCTCATAGGGGCTCAAGGAACATGGGTAACCAGTTGTACCCAGACAATAGAATCCGGGCAGGTTAGAACAGAACACTTAAATTGTGCCTGAAGGTATTGCATTTAGTATTTGCACTATTTCTAGATTAGCTTTCTTTTTATTAAAATAAAATGGGGGTTAATTTATGTTCTCAATAGTTACTTTGGTTGACCTCCAGAATCCTCCGAGGTCAGGTGAAGAGTGGATAGTTCGTCTGTTCAACCCGTTACTATGGAAATGATATCAGACATGGGACAGTCAGGTTGGTGGGAACGTGCAGCTACAACATTCTCATCTATCATTGTTCCAAGACCATGAACTTGGCCGTCACCCACCACTTTGTTGTAATTTACAACGGGCAAGACTTAACAGAAAGAAAGACCAGCATTTTGAAATGGTCTTTAGTGGACTCACAATAACGTAAATATTTTGCTGACATTGTCTACACATCATTGTTCTGTAATTATTGCCATGATGTAATGTTTACCTGACAGTAAGTTAACCTCCTGCTGGACAATACTTTTGATGTAAGATACTGAAGCCTCTTAGTTACTGAAAATGTTCCCTTGTAGCTGCAGAGACTCTTTCAGTGATTTATCTGATAAACATATTACTGATAGTCCTGGAACATTGTGTTAAGATGTTAAAGCTTTTAAAATAGGCCTTTGAAATCCTGCAATCTAAGTAATTTTCTGTAAGGACACTCATCAGTACAGGCTCTTAAAGATACACACTTTACATTCGAATAACATGCACATGATCATGAAAGCCTTTACAAGGAGAAGGGGTCACAAGCATAGTTGCAGAGTGCTTTAACCAAGAACCTTGTGAGGATAGAATCGTAGAATTTACAGTGCAGAAGGATGCCATTCGGCCCATCGAGTCTGCACCGGCCCTTGGAAAGAGAATCTATTTAAGCTCACACTTCCACCCCAGCCCAGCAACCCCACCCAACCCTTTTGGACACTAAGGGCAATTTAGCATGGCGAATCCACCTAACCTGCACATCTTTGGACTGTGGGAGGAAACCGGAGCACCCGGAGGAAACCCATGCAGACACGGGGAGAAATTGCAGATCCCACAGTTCAGTTTATGGCATGTAAAAATTGCAGTGCAACAAATTTTAACCAGAGAAATAATTAGCTGCCAAATTTGTCACTATGGTGGGAAAAGGCTACAATGCAGAAGGAGGCCACTCGGCCCATTGAGTCTGCACCGGCCCCTGGAAAGAGCACCCTACCCAAGCCCATGTCTCCACCCCATCCCCGTAAACCAGTAACCCCACCCCACCTTTTGGACACTAAGGGGCCATTTAGCGTGGCCACTCCACCTAACATGCACATCTTTGGACTGTGGGAGGAAACGGGAGCACCCGGAGGAAACCCATGCAGACACAGGGAGAAAGTGCAAACTCCGCACATTCGTCACAAAGAATGCCCCACCAAAAGTGTGGATTGCTATTCCTACAAGAGAGTCAATATAAAATCACAGCAAACAGCTTTTAACCAAACAATTAAAGCATAAACAACCAAGGTCATGCACAATTCAAGAAATTAAAGATGAAAATGTATCAGAAGTACCATTCTCGGGAGAAGTCACAGGGTATTGGAATGCAGATAGTATGGTCAACAGACATACATCCAACTTCCAGTTAGACACTGGAGCAGGAGATTCAATTCTTTCATTCATAGAAAAGTGATTAAAACCAGAGATACTGCAGTCATCAACCAAAAGACTCCACGGTTCACAAGCTGAAAGTCGAGGGACAGTTGACTGTTCAAGGAAGGGAAATCACCTAAATTTGTACCTGATTCACAACCAGGAATGTTCACTATTAAACCAGAAAGCTGGCATAGATTTCCAATTTATCCTGAAAGGAGATGAATTGAAAAACATAGAGGAAACCAGACTGAAATCTTCCCTGGAACAGCGGGTGTAGGAACCAGGCAACTGTGTTCAAGACAAACAGCAAATAGAGCAGGTTCATTGTCATGCATTCCTGTTGAGAAGTCTATTGAGGAGGCATAAATCTTTCTGAGGAGGTAGAGGCACACTGCTCAATCAGAACAAAATTCTCATCAGGAACCACATGGAGCTGATCAAATCTGCCAAGCACGAGAAAATGAGCTAACATCAGAGAATACTTTGAAATGGATGACCAGAATATGTTCCTCACAATCTCACCCTGAAACAGTACTTAAAGCAATGCAAATATCTCAGTAGTGTGGATATCTTATAAATCTACAACAAGATGTTGGTAATACTAAGAGTCCTCAGACTTAAATTCCTTCCGAGAATATACCAGGGATACCTAGCATTTCAGAGCACAAAATTCAGTCTGGTGGCCAGTTTTAAAAGCACTCGAGGACATGAACTCCAGCTGCATTAGCAGTGCAATCCATCGGCAAGAGTAGAAGGAACGTTTGATCATTCCTATCTAGACCCTGGGAATATCGTGGAATGGACCTAATTGAGCTCAAGGGTTAACCGTCTTCATGGGACCACCTCAAAAGCAGTCCTCAATTCACATAAAGAAATCTTTGCCATACATGGCATTCTAAACCTTGTCATTTCAACGAATGAAGGGTTGAAGAAATTTACAGAAGACTATGGATTTGTCCACACAACTAGTTCACCCAGGTACCCACAAACAAATGGTGAGGCCGAAAGAGGAGTAAGTACGGTCAACACTTTATTGAAAGAGAATGATGATAAACTGAGCATTTCAGAATGGATTGGCTCGGTCAGAACTACTGACAAGAAGAAGATTATACATGCAATTTCCTGTCCTTTCACATACACTCACGCCAAGACTAAAAAGCTCCGACATTGAGAGACTGAGGGAGAAGGAGGATGCGTTCTGTACAAATATGACAAAAAATTTACCATCATTGCCCCAGAGAATATGAGTTAGCAGAACTCCAAGTAGGTGAACCAACCTTGTTTAAAGACCAGTCTGTAGAGTACATAGAACATAGAAAAATACAACAAATAACAGGCCCTTCAGCCCACGATGTTGTGCTGAACTTTTGTCCTAGATTAATAACAAATTAATCTACACCCCATCATTCTGCCGTAATCCATGTACCTATCCAATAGCGCTTGAAGGTCCCTAATGTTTCCGACTCAACTACTTCCACAGGCAGTGCATTCCATGCTCCCACTACTCTCTGGGTAAAGAACCTACCTCTGACAACCCCCCTATATCGTCCACCATTCACCTTAAATTGTAATGGTTTGTTCCACCCGGGGAAAAAGTCTCTGACTGTCTATCTATTCCCCTGATCATCTTATAAATCTCTATCAAGTCGCCCCTCATCCTTTTCCGTTCTAATGAGAAAAGGCCGAGCGTCCTCAACCTTTCCTCGTAAGACCTACTCTCCATTCCAGGCAACATCCTGGTAAATCTCCTTTGCACCTTTTCCAAAGCTTCCACATCCTTCCTAAAATGAGGCAACCAGAACTGCACACAGTACTCCAAATGTGGCCTTACTAAGGTTTTGTACAGCTGCATCATCATCTCACGGCTCCTAAATTCAATCGCTCTGCTTATGAACGCTAGCACACCATAGGCCTTCTTCACAGCTCTATCCACTTGAGTGGCAACTTTCAAAAATCTATGAACATAGACCCCAAGATCTCTCTGCTCCTCCACATTGCCAAGAACCCTACCGTTAACCCTGTATTCCGCATTCATATTTGTGATTCCAAAATGGACAACCTCACACTTGTCAGGGTTAAACTCCATCTGCCACTTCTCAGCCCAGCTCTCCATCCTATCTATGTCTTTTTGCAGCCGACAACAGCACTCCTCACTATCCACAACTCCACCAATCTTAGTATCGTCTGCAAATTTACTGATCCACCTTTTGACTCCTCATCCAAATCATTAATGAAAATCACAAACAGCAGAGGACCCAGAACTGATCCCTGCGGTACGCCACTAGTAACTGGGCTCCAGGCTGAATATTTGCCCTCCACCACCACTCTCTGACTTCTATCGGTTAGCCAGCTCATTATCCAACTGGCCAAATTTCCCCCTATCCCATGCCTCCTTACTTTCGGCATAAGCCTACCATGGGAAACCCTATCAAATGTCTTACTAAAATCCACGTACACTGTCATAATATACACCAGTATATCACGGTGCAGACACACACTGATGGACACACACAGGGACCAATCAACATGTACAAACACCGCAGCCAATCACCAGTTAGAATACACACACTATAAAGGCAGAGGGCACCACGGTTCCCGCTCAGTCTGGGTGCTGCCTCTGAGTGTAACAAGAATTCATCCAGCCCAGCACAGACTTACGACACGTGCTGAGAGAATCAACTGGTTCGGACAAGGCTTAGGTCTCTAGTTTAAGTTAGCATCATTCAGACCCACAGTGATCGTGTGTTAGTTAGTTAGAAGTAATTAATAAAATTGAGTTGAACCTTCATCTGTGTTGGAAGTGTCTGTTCATCTCTCAAGCCTACACAAGCCAACACATCATGATACCAGGAGTTGAGGGATGCTCGCACTTCTGAGACCTACCTTTCAGTGATCTGCCTTCCACCAGTCTCGCGCCATCCTACAGAATGGACTCCGTTCGCCCGCCGCCGCCTCTCCGCATTGCAGGGAATCTGGGCTCCAACTGGAAACTTTTCAAACAGCGCTTCCAGCTGTACCTCGAAGCCAGGGACCTGGAAGCTGCCTCAGATGCACCGAAGATTGCTCTCTTCCTCTTCACAGCTGTTAGCCACGCTCTGCACATTTACAACTCGCTCACCTTCGATGAAGGGGATGACAAATCGAAGTTCAAGACCATAATTCTGAAGTTCGACAGCCACTGCACGGTCGAGGTCAATGAGAGCTTTGAGAGATACATGTTCCAGCAGCGAACTCAGGGTAAGGACGAGCCTTTCCAGTCCTTTATTACCCACCCCCGTGTCCTTGCGCAGTCCTGCAACTACGGGTCCACCTCTGACTCCATGCTCCGTGACCAGATTGTTTTTGGTGTTCAATCTTAGCCCCTGCGCCAGCAGCTACTAAAAGTAAAGCAGCTCACTCTCTGCACGGCCATTCACACTATAAAGGCAGAGGGCACCACGGTTCTCGCTCATTCTGGGTGCTGCCTCTGAGTGTAACAAGAACTCATCCAGCCCAGCACAGACTCACACCACGTGCTGAGAGAATCAACTGGTTCGGACAAGGCTTAGGTCTCTAGTTTAAGTTAGCATCATTTAGACCCACAGTCATCGTGTGTTAGTTAGTTAGAAGTAGTTAATAAAATTGAGTTGAACCTTCAAGGAGCTAGCACGGCGTGACAGCAAGTGCGACGGCGTGACCTGGAATGGGGTCACAGACGCGTGCGCCGTAATTGACGACGCACGGTGTTGCTCCTCAAAAGACGGCAACGCTGGAACATGGCCGCCCGCCGTGCAGCACCGAGGTTCCAGGAGAGGGACATCGAAGCGCTCCTGGACACAGTGGAGAAGAGGAGGTTGGCCCTATACCCCAGACACGGCCGCAGGGCATTAGCCGGCGCCTGTGGAGGGAGGTTGCAGAGGCCGTCAGCAGCCAGTGCCAGAAGACGGTCAATTACCTAGTCAGGGAAGCCGGGGTGAGCACCCCCCAGGGGTGAGCACTCCCCCCCATTGTGTCCACCCCCCCCCCCCCCCCCCCGCCCCCAGGATGGGCGGCACAGCCCTAGCTGAAACTGACTTGGCTGCACCCACCCATGCAGGCTGCATTGGCAGGATGGGCCAACCTCTGCCAACATACACACAACCACTGGTCTGCAATGTCCGCCGAATACTGTTGACCTTTATCTCTGTCACCCCTCTCTCCCTCCCCCGCACCCCGCCCCCCCCCCTCGCCCACAGGAGAAGCGCGCCCATAACAACGGGAGCGTGACAGGACCGAAGGGGGTCCACCTGAATTGCGCCCCCTCACCGTTCATGAAGAGAGGGCCCTGGACCTTGCAGGCGGACCCGAAGACTGGGAGGCTGTGGATGCAGAGATCGGGGGCACAGCACCAAGTGAGACCCCCCACTGCCTGCCCCCCTCCCCACCCTTCCCCTGATCCCCCTACCCCATCCCCCCTCCCCCTTGCCGCCACCCATCTGTTGCGCCCATCATGCTTCCACCCATCCCACCCCCCCCACCCCTTCTAGCCTGCGTGTCTAACCATGCATTTTGTATTGTGTACTGCAGGACCAAACGCCGACTCACCCGTCCCTGCGGATGCCGCCCACCCCCAGAACATGCCAGGGCGGCCACACGCCAGGGACCGACCCGGGCCATTAGACGTACAACGCCTACATCCAGTGTCGGGGGCGCGCACAAGACAGGGAGAGCCCCGGACCATCAGGTGTACGCCGACCCCGCCGTAGGGCCACATCCAGTGACAGGAAGGGCAGCCACACCAACAGGCCCCCGTCCCAGTCGACCAAGGACACTGACAGACAGGGCACACCCACCCAGGACAGCGACACACAGAACACACTCACCCAGGACACTGACACGCAGGACACACCCACCCAGGACACCGACACACAGAACACACCCACCCAGGACACTGACAGACAGGGCACACCCACCCAGGACACTGACAGACAGGGCACACCCACCCAGGACAGCGACACACAGGACACACCCACCCAGGACACCGACACACAGGACACACCCACCCAGGACACTGACAGACAGGGCACACCCACCCAGGACACTGACAGACAGGGCACACCCACCCAGGACAGCGACACACAGGACACACCCACCCAGGACACCGACACACAGGACACACCCACCCAGGACACCGACACGCAGGACACACCCACCCAGGACACCGACACGCAGGACATACCCACCCAGGGCACCGACACGCAGGACACACCCACCCAGGACACCGACACACAGGACACACCCACCCAGGACACTGACACGCAGGACACACCAACCCAGGACACCGACACGCAGGACACACCAACCCAGGACACCGACACGCAGGACACACCCACCCAGGACACCGACACGCAGGACACACCCACCCAGGACAGCGACACACAGAACACACCCACCCAGGACACTGACACGCAGGACACACCCACCCAGGACACTGACACGCAGGACACACCCACCCAGGACAGCGACACACAGGACACACCCACCCAGGACACCGACACACAGGACATACCCACCCAGGACAGCGACACACAGGACATACCCACCCAGGACACCGACACACAGGATACACCCACTCAGGACAGCGACACACAGGACACACTCACCCAGGACACCCAAAGGCAGAGGATGGACAGACAGGAAGCACCACTCCAAAGGACCCTGGACTTCGGGTCCAATGAGGACCTATACATAATGCCACTGCTATCTCCTACACCCCTCCACCATCGCAAATACATTCACCTGTGGGCAGCACGGGAGCACAAGTGGATAGCACTGTGGCTTCACAGCTCCAGGGTTCCAGGTTCGATTCCGGCTTGGGTCACTGTCTGTGCGGAGTCTACACATTCTCCCCGTGTCTGCGTGGGCTTCCTCCGAGTGCTCCTGTTTCCTCCCACAGTCCAAAGACGTGCAGGTTAGGTGGATTGGCCATGATAAATTGCCCTTAGTGACCAAAAAGGTTGGGGGGATCGGGTGGAAGTGAGGGCTTAAGTGGGTCGGGACAGACTCGATGGACCAAATGGCCTTTTCTGCACTGTATTTTCTATGTACCTCGGTGGGTCACTTTAACTATGAGGCTTCTGGTACACTCACTGGTGCACCACACAGCCGTCCCGGTACAGCAGGTGGAGGCAGGAGCAGCCGATGGGCCAGACCGTCGGAGGGCAGAACACCCCCAGCAACCAGCTGCCACCCAGACGGGTCCTGGGTTCCTGGAGTTAATAACAAATTAATCTACACCCCATCATTCTGCCGTAATCCATGTACCTATCCAATAGCGCTTGAAGGTCCCTAATGTTTCCGACTCAACTACTTCCACAGGCAGTGCATTCCATGCTCCCACTACTCTCTGGGTAAAGAACCTACCTCTGACAACCCCCCTATATCGTCCACCATTCACCTTAAATTGTAATGGTTTGTTCCACCCGGGGAAAAAGTCTCTGACTGTCTATCTATTCCCCTGATCATCTTATAAATCTCTATCAAGTCGCCCCTCATCCTTTTCCGTTCTAATGAGAAAAGGCCGAGCGTCCTCAACCTTTCCTCGTAAGACCTACTCTCCATTCCAGGCAACATCCTGGTAAATCTCCTTTGCACCTTTTCCAAAGCTTCCACATCCTTCCTAAAATGAGGCAACCAGAACTGCACACAGTACTCCAAATGTGGCCTTACTAAGGTTTTGTACAGCTGCATCATCATCTCACGGCTCCTAAATTCAATCGCTCTGCTTATGAACGCTAGCACACCATAGGCCTTCTTCACAGCTCTATCCACTTGAGTGGCAACTTTCAAAAATCTATGAACATAGACCCCAAGATCTCTCTGCTCCTCCACATTGCCAAGAACCCTACCGTTAACCCTGTATTCCGCATTCATATTTGTGATTCCAAAATGGACAACCTCACACTTGTCAGGGTTAAACTCCATCTGCCACTTCTCAGCCCAGCTCTCCATCCTATCTATGTCTTTTTGCAGCCGACAACAGCACTCCTCACTATCCACAACTCCACCAATCTTAGTATCGTCTGCAAATTTACTGATCCACCTTTTGACTCCTCATCCAAATCATTAATGAAAATCACAAACAGCAGAGGACCCAGAACTGATCCCTGCGGTACGCCACTAGTAACTGGGCTCCAGGCTGAATATTTGCCCTCCACCACCACTCTCTGACTTCTATCGGTTAGCCAGCTCATTATCCAACTGGCCAAATTTCCCCCTATCCCATGCCTCCTTACTTTCGGCATAAGCCTACCATGGGAAACCCTATCAAATGTCTTACTAAAATCCACGTACACTGTCATAATATACACCAGTATATCACGGTGCAGACACACACTGATGGACACACACAGGGACCAATCAACATGTACAAACACCGCAGCCAATCACCAGTTAGAATACACACACTATAAAGGCAGAGGGCACCACGGTTCCCGCTCAGTCTGGGTGCTGCCTCTGAGTGTAACAAGAATTCATCCAGCCCAGCACAGACTTACGACACGTGCTGAGAGAATCAACTGGTTCGGACAAGGCTTAGGTCTCTAGTTTAAGTTAGCATCATTCAGACCCACAGTGATCGTGTGTTAGTTAGTTAGAAGTAATTAATAAAATTGAGTTGAACCTTCATCTGTGTTGGAAGTGTCTGTTCATCTCTCAAGCCTACACAAGCCAACACATCATGATACCAGGAGTTGAGGGATGCTCGCACTTCTGAGACCTACCTTTCAGTGATCTGCCTTCCACCAGTCTCGCGCCATCCTACAGAATGGACTCCGTTCGCCCGCCGCCGCCTCTCCGCATTGCAGGGAATCTGGGCTCCAACTGGAAACCTTTCAAACAGCGCTTCCAGCTGTACCTCGAAGCCAGGGACCTGGAAGCTGCCTCAGATGCACCGAAGATTGCTCTCTTCCTCTTCACAGCTGTTAGCCACGCTCTGCACATTTACAACTCGCTCACCTTCGATGAGGGGAGGACAAATCGAAGTTCAAGACCATAATTCTGAAGTTCGACAGCCACTGCACGGTCGAGGTCAATGAGAGCTTTGAGAGATACATGTTCCAGCAGCGAACTCAGGGTAAGGACGAGCCTTTCCAGTCCTTTATTACCCACCCCCGTGTCCTTGCGCAGTCCTGCAACTACGGGTCCACCTCTGACTCCATGCTCCGTGGCCAGATTGTTTTTGGTGTTCAATCTTAGCCCCTGCGCCAGCAGCTACTAAAAGTAAAGCAGCTCACTCTCTGCACGGCCATTCACACTATAAAGGCAGAGGGCACCACGGTTCTCGCTCATTCTGGGTGCTGCCTCTGAGTGTAACAAGAACTCATCCAGCCCAGCACAGACTCACACCACGTGCTGAGAGAATCAACTGGTTCGGACAAGGCTTAGGTCTCTAGTTTAAGTTAGCATCATTTAGACCCACAGTCATCGTGTGTTAGTTAGTTAGAAGTAGTTAATAAAATTGAGTTGAACCTTCAAGGAGCTAGCACGGCGTGACAGCAAGTGCGACGGCGTGACCTGGAATGGGGTCACAGACGCGTGCGCCGTAATTGACGACGCACGGTGTTGCTCCTCAAAAGACGGCAACGCTGGAACATGGCCGCCCGCCGTGCAGCACCGAGGTTCCAGGAGAGGGACATCGAAGCGCTCCTGGACACAGTGGAGAAGAGGAGGTTGGCCCTATACCCCAGACACGGCCGCAGGGCATTAGCCGGCGCCTGTGGAGGGAGGTTGCAGAGGCCGTCAGCAGCCAGTGCCAGAAGACGGTCAATTACCTAGTCAGGGAAGCCGGGGTGAGCACCCCCCAGGGGTGAGCACTCCCCCCCATTGTGTCCACCCCCCCCCCCCCCCCCCCGCCCCCAGGATGGGCGGCACAGCCCTAGCTGAAACTGACTTGGCTGCACCCACCCATGCAGGCTGCATTGGCAGGATGGGCCAACCTCTGCCAACATACACACAACCACTGGTCTGCAATGTCCGCCGAATACTGTTGACCTTTATCTCTGTCACCCCTCTCTCCCTCCCCCGCACCCCGCCCCCCCCCTCGCCCACAGGAGAAGCGCGCCCATAACAACGGGAGCGTGACAGGACCGAAGGGGGTCCACCTGAATTGCGCCCCCTCACCGTTCATGAAGAGAGGGCCCTGGACCTTGCAGGCGGACCCGAAGACTGGGAGGCTGTGGATGCAGAGATCGGGGGCGCAGCACCAAGTGAGACCCCCCACTGCCTGCCCCCCTCCCCACCCTTCCCCTGATCCCCCTACCCCATCCCCCCTCCCCCTTGCCGCCACCCATCTGTTGCGCCCATCATGCTTCCACCCATCCCACCCCCCCCACCCCTTCTAGCCTGCGTGTCTAACCATGCATTTTGTATTGTGTACTGCAGGACCAAACGCCGACTCACCCGTCCCTGCGGATGCCGCCCACCCCCAGAACATGCCAGGGCGGCCACACGCCAGGGACCGACCCGGGCCATTAGACGTACAACGCCTACATCCAGTGTCGGGGGCGCGCACAAGACAGGGAGAGCCCCGGACCATCAGGTGTACGCCGACCCCGCCGTAGGGCCACATCCAGTGACAGGAAGGGCAGCCACACCAAATGGCCCCCGTCCCAGTCGACCAAGGACACTGACAGACAGGGCACACCCACCCAGGACAGCGACACACAGAACACACTCACCCAGGACACTGACACGCAGGACACACCCACCCAGGACACCGACACACAGAACACACCCACCCAGGACACTGACAGACAGGGCACACCCACCCAGGACACTGACAGACAGGGCACACCCACCCAGGACAGCGACACACAGGACACACCCACCCAGGACACCGACACACAGGACATACCCACCCAGGACACCGACACGCAGGACACACCCACCCAGGACACCGACACGCAGGACATACCCACCCAGGGCACCGACACGCAGGACACACCCACCCAGGACACCGACACACAGGACACACCCACCCAGGACACTGACACGCAGGACACACCAACCCAGGACACCGACACGCAGGACACACCAACCCAGGACACCGACACGCAGGACACACCCACCCAGGACACCGACACGCAGGACACACCCACCCAGGACAGCGACACACAGAACACACCCACCCAGGACACTGACACGCAGGACACACCCACCCAGGACACTGACACGCAGGACACACCCACCCAGGACAGCGACACACAGGACACACCCACCCAGGACAGCGACACACAGGACACACCCACCCAGGACACCGACACACAGGACATACCCACCCAGGACAGCGACACACAGGACATACCCACCCAGGACACCGACACACAGGATACACCCACTCAGGACAGCGACACACAGGACACACTCACCCAGGACACCCAAAGGCAGAGGATGGACAGACAGGAAGCACCACTCCAAAGGACCCTGGACTTCGGGTCCAATGAGGACCTATACATAATGCCACTGCTATCTCCTACACCCTCCACCATCGCAAATACATTCACCTGTGGGCAGCACGGGAGCACAAGTGGATAGCACTGTGGCTTCACAGCTCCAGGGTTCCAGGTTCGATTCCGGCTTGGGTCACTGTCTGTGCGGAGTCTACACATTCTCCCCGTGTCTGCGTGGGCTTCCTCCGAGTGCTCCTGTTTCCTCCCACAGTCCAAAGACGTGCAGGTTAGGTGGATTGGCCATGATAAATTGCCCTTAGTGACCAAAAAGGTTGGGGGGATCGGGTGGAAGTGAGGGCTTAAGTGGGTCGGGACAGACTCGATGGACCGAATGGCCTTTTCTGCACTGTATTTTCTATGTACCTCGGTGGGTCACTTTAACTATGAGGCTTCTGGTACACTCACTGGTGCACCACACAGCCGTCCCGGTACAGCAGGTGGAGGCAGGAGCAGCCGATGGGCCAGACCGTCGGAGGGCAGAACACCCCCAGCAACCAGCTGCCACCCAGACGGGTCCTGGGTTCCTGGAGTTAATAACAAATTAATCTACACCCCATCATTCTGCCGTAATCCATGTACCTATCCAATAGCGCTTGAAGGTCCCTAATGTTTCCGACTCAACTACTTCCACAGGCAGTGCATTCCATGCTCCCACTACTCTCTGGGTAAAGAACCTACCTCTGACAACCCCCCTATATCGTCCACCATTCACCTTAAATTGTAATGGTTTGTTCCACCCGGGGAAAAAGTCTCTGACTGTCTATCTATTCCCCTGATCATCTTATAAATCTCTATCAAGTCGCCCCTCATCCTTTTCCGTTCTAATGAGAAAAGGCCGAGCGTCCTCAACCTTTCCTCGTAAGACCTACTCTCCATTCCAGGCAACATCCTGGTAAATCTCCTTTGCACCTTTTCCAAAGCTTCCACATCCTTCCTAAAATGAGGCAACCAGAACTGCACACAGTACTCCAAATGTGGCCTTACTAAGGTTTTGTACAGCTGCATCATCATCTCACGGCTCCTAAATTCAATCGCTCTGCTTATGAACGCTAGCACACCATAGGCCTTCTTCACAGCTCTATCCACTTGAGTGGCAACTTTCAAAAATCTATGAACATAGACCCCAAGATCTCTCTGCTCCTCCACATTGCCAAGAACCCTACCGTTAACCCTGTATTCCGCATTCATATTTGTGATTCCAAAATGGACAACCTCACACTTGTCAGGGTTAAACTCCATCTGCCACTTCTCAGCCCAGCTCTCCATCCTATCTATGTCTTTTTGCAGCCGACAACAGCACTCCTCACTATCCACAACTCCACCAATCTTAGTATCGTCTGCAAATTTACTGATCCACCTTTTGACTCCTCATCCAAATCATTAATGAAAATCACAAACAGCAGAGGACCCAGAACTGATCCCTGCGGTACGCCACTAGTAACTGGGCTCCAGGCTGAATATTTGCCCTCCACCACCACTCTCTGACTTCTATCGGTTAGCCAGCTCATTATCCAACTGGCCAAATTTCCCCCTATCCCATGCCTCCTTACTTTCGGCATAAGCCTACCATGGGAAACCCTATCAAATGTCTTACTAAAATCCACGTACACTGTCATAATATACACCAGTATATCACGGTGCAGACACACACTGATGGACACACACAGGGACCAATCAACATGTACAAACACCGCAGCCAATCACCAGTTAGAATACACACACTATAAAGGCAGAGGGCACCACGGTTCCCGCTCAGTCTGGGTGCTGCCTCTGAGTGTAACAAGAATTCATCCAGCCCAGCACAGACTTACGACACGTGCTGAGAGAATCAACTGGTTCGGACAAGGCTTAGGTCTCTAGTTTAAGTTAGCATCATTCAGACCCACAGTGATCGTGTGTTAGTTAGTTAGAAGTAATTAATAAAATTGAGTTGAACCTTCATCTGTGTTGGAAGTGTCTGTTCATCTCTCAAGCCTACACAAGCCAACACATCATGATACCAGGAGTTGAGGGATGCTCGCAC
Organism: Scyliorhinus canicula; assembly: GCF_902713615.1. Classification (NCBI taxonomy): domain Eukaryota; kingdom Metazoa; phylum Chordata; class Chondrichthyes; order Carcharhiniformes; family Scyliorhinidae; genus Scyliorhinus; species Scyliorhinus canicula. The sequence continues at coordinate 76,813,765 of NC_052147.1, read as the reverse complement.
TTCTGAGACCTACCTTTCAGTGATCTGCCTTCCACCAGTCTCGCGCCATCCTACAGAATGGACTCCGTTCGCCCGCCGCCGCCTCTCCGCATTGCAGGGAATCTGGGCTCCAACTGGAAACCTTTCAAACAGCGCTTCCAGCTGTACCTCGAAGCCAGGGACCTGGAAGCTGCCTCAGATGCACCGAAGATTGCTCTCTTCCTCTTCACAGCTGTTAGCCACGCTCTGCACATTTACAACTCGCTCACCTTCGATGAAGGGGATGACAAATCGAAGTTCAAGACCATAATTCTGAAGTTCGACAGCCACTGCGCAGTCGAGGTCAATGAGAGCTTTGAGAGATACATGTTTCAGCAGCGAACTCAGGGTAAGGACGAGCCTTCCCAGTCCTTTATTACCCACCTCCGCGTCCTTGCGCAGTCCTGCAACTACAGGTCCACCTCTGACTCCATGCTCCGTGACCAGATTGTTTTTGGTGTTCAATCTGAGCCCCTGCGCCAGCAGCTACTAAAAGTAAAGCAGCTCACTCTCTCCACGGCCATTCACACTATAAAGGCAGAGGGCACCACGGTTCTCGCTCATTCTGGGTGCTGCCTCTGAGTGTAACAAGAACTCATCCAGCCCAGCACAGACTTACAACACGTGCTGAGAGAATCAACTGGTTCGGACAAGGCTTAGGTCTCTAGTTTAAATTAGCATCATTTAGACCCACAGTGATCGTGTGTTAGTTAGTTAGAAGTAGTTAATAAAATTGAGTTGAACCTTCAAGGAGCTAGCACGGCGTGACAGCAAGCGCGACGGCGTGACCTGGAATGGGGTCACAGACGCGCGCGCCATAATTGACGACGCGTGGTGTTGCTCCCCAAAAGACGGCAACGCTGGAACATGGCCGCCCGCCGTGCAGCACCGAGGTTCCAGGAGAGGGACATCGAAGCGCTCCTGGACACAGTGGAGAAGAGGAGGTTGGCCCTATACCCCGGACATGGCCGCAGGGTATTAGTCGGCGCCTGTGGAGGGAGGTTGCAGAGGCCATCAGCAGCCAGTGCCAGAAGACGGTCAATGACCTAGTCAGGGAAGCCGGGGTGAGCACCCCCCAGGGGTGAGCACTCCCCCCCATTGTCGTCCCCCCTCCCCCCCCCGCCCCCAGGATGGACGGCACAGCCCTAGCTGAAACTGACTTGGCTGCACCCACCCATGCAGGCTGCATTGGCAGGATGGGCCAACCTCTGCCAACATACACACAACCACTGGTCTGCAATGTCCGCCGAATACTGTTGACCTTTATCTCTGTCACCCCTCTCTCCCTCCCCCGCACCCCCCCCCTCCTTCGCCCACAGGAGAAGCGCGCCCATAACAACGGGAGCGTGACAGGACCGAAGGGGGCCCACCTGAATTGCGCCCCCTCACCGTTCATGAAGAGAGGGCCCTGGACCTTGCAGGCGGACCCGAAGACTGGGAGGCTGTGGATGCAGAGATCGGGGGCGCAGCACCAAGTGAGACCCCCCCACTGCCTGCCCCCCTCCCCACCCTTCCCCTGATCCCCTCACCCCATCCCCCTCCCCCTTGTCGCCACCCACCTGTTGCCCCCATCATGCTTCCACCCATCCCACCCCCCCCCCCACCCCTTCTAGCCTGCGTGTCTAACCATGCATTTTGTATTGTGTACTGCAGGACCAAACGCCGACTCACCCGTCCCTGCGGATGCCGCCCACCCCCAGAACATGCCAGGGCGGCCAGACGCCAGGGACCGACCCGGGCCATCAGACGTACAACGCCTACATCCAGTGTCGGGGGCGCGCACAAGACAGGGAGCGCCCCGGACCATCAGGTGTACGCCGACCCCGCCGTAGGGCCACATCCAGTGACAGGGAGGGCAGCCACACCAACAGGCCCCCGTCCCAGTCGACCAAGGACACTGACAGACAGGACACACCCCCCCCAGGACAGCGACACACAGAACACACCCACCCAGGACACCGACACGCAGGACATACCCACCCAGGACACCGACTCGCAGGACACACCCACCCAGGACACTGACACACAGGACATACCCACCCAGGACACCGACACACAGGACACACCCGCCCAGGACACCGACACGCAGGACATACCCACCCAGGACACCGACTCGCAGGACACACCCACCCAGGACACTGACACACAGGACACACTCACCCAGGACACCGACTCGCAGGACACACCCACCCAGGACAGCGACACACAGGACATACCCACCCAGGACACCGACACACAGGACATACCCACCCAGGACACCGACACACAGGATACACCCACCCAGGACACCGACACACAGGACACACCCACCCAGGACAGCGACACACAGGACATACCCACCCAGGACACCGACACACAGGACATACCCACCCAGGACACCGACACACAGGATACACCCACCCAGGACACTGACACACAGGACATACCCACCCAGGACACCGACACACAGGACACACCCACCCAGGACACTGACACACAGGACATACCCACCCAGGACACCGACACACAGGACACACCCACCCAGGACACTGACACACAGGACATACCCACCCAGGACACTGACACACAGGACATACCCACCCAGGACACCGACACACAGGACACACCAACCCAGGACACCGACACACAGGACATACCCACCCAGGACACTGACACACAGGACATACCCACCCAGGACACTGACACACAGGACATACCCACCCAGGACACCGACACACAGGACATACCCACCCAGGACACTGACACACAGGACACACCCACCCAGGACACCGACACACAGGACATACCCACCCAGGACACCGACACACAGGACACACCCACTCAGGACTCTGAGACGCAGGACACACCCACCCAGGACACCGACACACAGGACACACCCACCCAGGACACCGACACACAGGACACACCCACCCAGGACACCGACACACAGGACACACCCACTCAGGACTCTGAGACGCAGGACACAATCTGGGCTCGAACTGGAAACTTTTCAAACAGCGCTTCCAGCTGTACCTCGAAGCCAGGGACCTGGAAGCTGCCTCAGATGCACCGAAGATTGCTCTCTTCCTCTTCACAGCTGTTAGCCACGCTCTGCACATTTACAACTCGCTCACCTTCGATGAAGGGGATGACAAATCGAAGTTCAAGACCATAATTCTGAAGTTCGACAGCCACTGCGCAGTCGAGGTCAATGAGAGCTTTGAGAGATACATGTTCCAGCAGCGAACTCAGGGTAAGGACGAGCCTTTCCAGTCCTTTATTACCCACCTCCGTGTCCTTGCGCAGTCCTGCAACTACGGGTCCACCTCTGACTCCATGCTCCATGACCAGATTGTTTTTGGTGTTCAATCTGAGCCCCTGCGCCAGCAGCTACTAAAAGTAAAGCAGCTCACTCTCTCCACGGCCATTCACACTATAAAGGCAGAGGGCACCACGGTTCTCGCTCATTCTGGGTGCTGCCTCTGAGTGTAACAAGAACTCATCCAGCCCAGCACAGACTTACAACACGTGCTGAGAGAATCAACTGGTTCGGACAAGGCTTAGGTCTCTAGTTTAAGTTAGCATCATTTAGACCCACAGTGATCGTGTGTTAGTTAGTTAGAAGTAGTTAATAAAATTGAGTTGAACCTTCAAGGAGCTAGCACCCAGGATACCGACTCGCAGGACACACCCACTCAGGACTCTGAGACGCAGGACACACTCACCCAGGACACCCAAAGACAGAGGATGGACGGACAGGAAGCACGACTCCAAAGGACCCTGGACTTCTGGTCCAATGAGGACCTATACATAATGCCACTGCTATCTCCTACACCCTCCACCATCGCAAATACATTCACCTGTGGGCAGCACGGGAGCACAAGTGGATAGCACTGTGGCTTCACAGCTCCAGGGTTCCAGGTTCGATTCCCTGCTGGGTCACTGTCTGTGCGGAGTCTACACATTCTCCCCGTGTCTGTGTGGGCTTCCTCCGGGTGCTTCAGTTTCCTCCCACAGTCCAAAGCCGTGCAGGTTAGGTGGATTGGCCATGATAAATTGCCCTTAGTGCCCAAAAAGGTTGGGGGGATCGGGTGGAAGTGAGGGCTTAAGTGGGTCGGGACAGACTCGATGGACCGAATGGCCTGTTCTGCACTGTATTTTCTATGTACCTCGGTGGGTCACTTTAATGATGAGGCTTCTGGTACACTCACTGGTGCACCACACAGCCGTCCCGGTACAGCAGGTGGAGGCAGGAGCAGCCGATGGGCCAGACCGTCGGAGGGCAGAACGCCCCCCAGCAACCAGCTGCCACCCAGCCGGGTCCTGGGTTCCTGGAGTTACCACACCCATCCATAGACCCGATGCAGTCACGGACCAAGGGATGATCAAGGGGGTGACGGCCGGCTTGAGGCAGCTGCAGACGAAAGTGGAAGAGTCCACCTGCGTGCAGGAACAGGGAGTGGTGCCGGTCATAAGTGCCACCCAGGCCGAAACCGCAAGGGTGGCATCCGCGGTGGAGGAAATGGGGGTGATGGTGTCAGACATGGGGAGCAGTATGCAAGGCCTGGGGCTTTCCATGCAGGCGGCGACCGTGGCCCAGGACATGGCTGCCCTCTCACAGGAAGCCATGAACCAGAGCCAGCTGCAGATCGCAGAGGTGCTCAACGCTGTGGCCCAGTCTCAACAGCCATGGCCCAGTCTCGGCAGGCCATTGCTGAGGGCATCGGCGCCATTGCACACGTGCTGGCCGGCATCGCCCAGACCCAGACAGGGATGGCCAACTCCCTAAGCTCCATGCTGCAAACTTTCTAATAGCAGTGCGGGCCTCCAGGACTAGCAGCTGTAGCCATCTCAGGTGGCCATTTGCAAAGGACCATGGGAATTATGGTCAACCCAGGACTCAGACAGACTCAGAGTTTGTGTGTGTATTTGCAACCCAGATAGCTAGACGCGATCAAAACCCCCGCTTGTTTGCATTCTAATTGCCCATTTCCGCAGAACAATAAGACTGTACTCAAGAGAACGATACTGCCACAGACTAATCGGCGCCACTCCCTTTACTCAGGGAGCCCAAACAGCCAAGGTCAATGACCGCTAAGGATATGCCTAGCCAACAAGGCACCCACCCCTTTATTGGCCAAATTCGAAGGCAGTGATCGAAGCCTGTCGAATTATTGGGTCCAAGTTAAGGACCGCCCCAAAGAGCGGGAAATTCCAGAGGGATAAGAAGAGACACAGCCATGTGCTCGGTCTCTCTTGGATCCGGCCAAGTGCAGCATAATGACCAGACAAGTTCAAGACCAACGATCGTGACCAGACGGTTGAGCCCAGCAGAAACAGAGCCACTTCTTCCACCCAACCACGCAAGATCCAGACAAAGGCCTTGTCCATCTGCATAGACCCAGTTGCCCTGAAGTTAAGTATAGGTTATTGTAGTTGTTAGGTGTAGTTTAACTTGTAGTGTTTTGTGTTGCATGTCGAAGTAATCCTTGTGTGTAAATAAACCATTTTTGAACTTGAACTGACTAACTGGTTGTTTGATCTTTGATTGATATCCAGTAAAGCCTTGTGGTGGTATCCTTTGATACCTGGCGATTCTAAAGAGCATCATTATTATTGGCAACATTATTGGTGACATCTGACGGGACTCGAATTACAAGTGATTTTGTCACTCCGAGAGAACCCACAAACTTTGTAATCCAATTGCGAGAGAAAGAAAGAACCACAAGTGCAAGCCCCATATTGACCAACTCACCGAATTTCGGAAGTGTGTACTAACCTGCGTGCGTACTAACAGGGATATAAGGTAAACTCATTCGATTGTGCCAAAACTATCGTGGGAATTGTGAACTGGAAAATAGCTAAGGCCATACCCGAGTTCAAATCACCGCCTTATCCCCCTGTCCCAAATTAAAGGTAGGGAAAGAGAAATCAAAGTAGTGCAAGATAAATTAACGACAGGAAACAGAGATTAATGGTAGGAAACAGAGATTAAAAGTAGAGTAAGAGAGATTAGAAGCAATGGCCACAAAAGCGATGGAATGTTTAATGAACCCGCAGGAACCCGAGGTCGCAGTGACCAACAGAGCAGAGCAGCGCCCCATATGCGAAGAAGTGTTAGGAAGTATTTAAAGGGAAAAGGATGGCCCCTTTGGTCCGAGTTTTGTTCAAATGATGAGTCAGGTCCAGGAAGCATAGGACAAACTTGGTGGGACAACCTAACCCAGGTGCATAAGAAAAATGCAGCGAAAGTGCGTAAGCCGATGGCAATAGTGTCCTGTTTGGCACAGTTATGAGGCACAGAGGAGGTCGTTAGGACGCTCCGCAGGCAGCTAGTTGAGAAAGAAGAGAAGAATGAGGGAAACAATAGTGAAAGCGAAAAGATTATTGAGCAACTCCGGGATCAGTTGGCAGCTAAAGATAAAGAGATGGCTGATGTCAAACGGGCACACCAATCTTGTTTAGTTCACCATAGAAGCTTTCATACCCAGTACGATAAAGCCAACCAAGATACACAGCGTGCAGTCTCGGTACGAGAAGAGACAGAACAGCAGGTAGCACAGTTAACAAGACAATGCGTGGATTTAAAGGCAGCATATTGAGCGTTCCATAGCTCCACTGCAGAACAAAGACAGAGCACAGTAGATCACGCAAAATGTAGACGACAAATAGAGAAGTTGCAGTCACTGCAAAACGGAATCTGAGATACCTTTAGACAAAATTTCAATGAGGAAGGTGCCCCTGATGGAACCATCAATTCTACGGACACGTGCTTGTAGGATTAGAATAGCGGTTTTAATATACTTACAACAGAGCCAGCCTGTTAGCCGTTGAACTTTCGGTGAACTGGCTGGCTGACCCTGTGGCACGGATCTTTATACAGTAGCTCCAGGGGGAGGAGTTCTGGGTGGAGCCAAGGGGGGAGCCCAGTACAAACTCTCGAACACTCCCAGAGCTACTCCCCCTGGTGGTCAGGTAGTGCAACTGCACTTCCAATATCGGTACATATATATACTGGGAACAGAGTGACATTGGTAACTTGTAATACCGTGTGAATCTCATTCACCACAGCCCCCAATTGGCAAGGACTAAATGAAACTGCTCACAGATACCTGGAGAATACCGGAAATCACAATAGAGCCCCCCATGCCCCGAAAAGGAAAGCACCCACCGACTGCACAGGCAGCACACCCCCCCCCCCCCCCCCCATGAATCCGGCCACCACACAGCGCACGTCATCGGATCGAGATGAGCCTGATTTAATTTACACCAGCCCATTATCCATCACCCAATTGAGAGATGCCTGCGCTAAAATTGATCAATTTGAACCCACCGCAGTCCCACATAATTTATTTGAGAGAGTACGCCAGCAAAAGGTTATGTACGGTCTAGACGTTAACCTTATATGGAGGACGTATGGAGGACGTTAACCTTACAGTAATGAGCCTTGACCAGTCCGTCAGCTCAGCTTTGCCAGAACCTCAGAATGTAGAGGGGGAACCCTACTGGAGATGAAAACGGCCATTTTAGATGTGATCCAGTACAACAAGGGAGACCCAGTAGAAGGTTTCAACCGTTGTAGGCAAAAGAAAGAAGAGCATCCGATCGCAGGTCACCTTTGGATCCGTTTTAAGGCAGTATTTGGGGATTTGAACCGCGCACACTTAAATGAAGACGACACCACTGAACGGGCTTGCACTGTAGTCTCCCACACCACAGAAGCAGGTCAAAAGGCTTGTGTGAATTACGACCCTGCAGACTCCACACACAATGAAGTTTGGGCTTTAAAGAGACCCTCCAGAGCTTGGGAACAATCCCTACACAGGAAGGCACATCAGGAACAGCGAGAAGCAAATATGCACCAAGTTATAACTAACCAGGACATAGCATAGATAAATGAGGGTAGCCATGAAGGATAGCACCCCAGAGCACAGGCACCACGAGGTTGCTATAAATGTGGACACATGGGATGTTACACCTGTGAATGCCGACAAAACACCCCGAACCAGCAACGCCACCAACAACCAGGCCCCCACCTAGGGACAATGTTACGCCCATACCTAGTGTTAGCGCCTGTTCAGATAATTCAGCAATCGACACCACAGATTGACGGTATTCGGACTCCCCAACTTTGGTCTGCGACACACTCTAGTAAAAATCAGGCAGACCAGTAGTCACAGGCACAGTCCGGGGACATCCAGTAGAATGTCTTTGGGACACAGGAGGGTCCCGCACCACTTTAAACTCCTCCACAATGTTCCAGCATGACAAATGGCCCACCACAGACACCATCACCCTTAGTGGACTTACCGGACACGTACAGCAGGGATACACCACAGCCCCCGGAAATATTCAGATAGAAACCATAAGCACCAGACACCCAGTTGTTTTAGTCAACTTGCCACAAACAGCTGAGCACATTCTAGGAATCGATTTCATGAGATCCCACAACCTTTCCTTTGATCCCGTGAATAGATGTGTATGGAAAATGGCCAAAATAGCGAGAGCCCCCGCTCGCTCACAGTAGGGGACTATGAACAGAGGATTTGCTCAGTAGACTATTGGTTTGATCCGCAATTAATTAGTACAGACCAGGCAATTAGAGAGGTCCCCAGAAAACATAAAGCTTCCTTCACCCAACACAAACACGATTGTGGGAAGATCCCAGGAATGGTCACAATTACAGGTCCCGATCCTAAGCCACAGAAGCAATACGGGTTCCCACAGCAAGTTGAGGGTGAGATTTCAAAAGTCATCAATAGCTTATTAGATCAAGGAGTAATTCAGCCGGGAGCCTCAACAAATAATGCCCCAATTTGGCCCGTGAAAAAACCCAATGGTTCTTGGCGACTGACAATTGACCACCGTTGCCACGAGTCCCGAGACCATGCTCAAGCAGGGAGTACAGCAAAGTACTTCACAGTGCTGGACATCAGCAATGGCTTTTGGTCCATTCCCTTAGACAAGACCTGTCAATATAAGTTCGCGTTCACATTTCAAGGGCAGCAGTGCATGTGGACATGCCTCCCACAAGGATTCCACAACTCCCCCTCCATTTCCCACCGACAATTGGCCAACGGACTTTCCAAATGTTCCCGCCCCGAATGCCTCATATAGTATGTGAACGACTTACTCCGACAGATGGACACAAAGGAAGAGCATTGTAAAGCTTCTTTCGGAATTACTAGGTCTTTTGCAATCCATTGGATGCAAGTTGAACCCCAAAAAAGCACAGATCTTAAAAGAAAAGGTTCTTTACTTAAGGACCATTATCACCCATGGGAAGAGAGATCGAACAGAAGCAAATTGAGTCAATAGTTAAATTGTCCCTGCCCCACAATGTCACTGCACTCCGGTCATTCTTAGGATTAGTTGGATATTGTAGGAACCATATAGATGGTTTTGCCACAAAAGCAGCCCCACTCTCAGGACTCCTTAAAAAGAACGCCCCGTGAAAATGGCTTCCTCAGCACACTGACGCCATCGATGAATTAAAATGGACCCTAGGCACAGCCCCTGCTTTGCAAGTTCCAGATCCACACTCTCCCTATGCCATAGAAGTAGCAACTACCGACTGAACCCTATCAGCAGTACTCCTGCAGGAAAGACATGGCCGTTTAGGACCCGTAGCCTATGCCTCACGAATTTTGGATATCGTAGAGCAAAGATTTCCAGCCTGCGAATGGCACTTGCTTGCAGTCCTTTGGGCAGAACAGTATTTTGCAAACATCACAGACCTTAACCCAGTAACGATTTTAACCGAGCGCACCCCAACTGTTAGATGGTAGGTTAAAGGACGGTTCAGTCAGCCAGATCAGAGGAGCTCACTGGACAATGTTGTTACAAGAAAGGGACATTACAGTCAAACGTACAAAGACCCACACATTTTTCGCAGATAACCTTCAGCATGCAGGGACCCCACATGAGTGACAGATCATAGCAGCCCAACACCACACAGGACCCTTTATTCCCAAGTCACTGCACACACGAGCAAGCAGTAAAACGCAGAATTCACACACCATAGACAACGCTTTAAAGATTTATGTGGACGGTTCCGCCACAATAGAAAATGGAAAGAAAATAACTGGTTGTGGAAGTTATGTAGAAGACGCACAGGGATGCGCAATAGAAGAAATATCTTTAAAATTGCCCAGCCACCTAGGATCACAAGCAGCAAAACTAGCAGACATAGCATATGTAGTGTAGCATCCCGATTCCTTTCCAACCCCCGCAGACATATTTGGACAGTTTATATGTGTGCAATAGCTTGACAGCATTCCTGCCCCTGTGGGAATCTAGAGGATTTGTATCTGCTGATGGTAAACCCCTACCCTCAGCCCCATTGTTGAAACACATTCTTAGGACAGCTAAAGGTCGCACGTATAGTATTATTAAAGTGAGAAGCCATCATCGTTCCTCTCCACCCGATAATGTAAACCTTAGCTAAGTCAGGATCACGCCACAGTCACTTTTGGCAACCCCACGAAAGTGAATCGATACACGCAGTCCAGCTTTCTCAGACCAATATCGAGGATCTATCCCAGGCCCAAATGGCAGACGACACTCTCAAACAAGTTTTAGGTGGTAACTTCCCAGCCCCCTACGACAAATGCAAAGACTCACTGACGGTACAGGACGGTATAGTTTTGAACAATGGAATTTATGTGGTCCCCACCCAGGATAGAAACGAGATAATTTACCAGTTTCATGACGGACACGGACATCAGGGGATAGACAATACCGTTGTCCATTTAAGACCTTTGTGCTGGTGGCCCGGTGTAAAATCCGACGTCACACATTATGTTGAGAATTGTTTAATCTGTGCACAGAACAATCCTGAAAGGTCCTCCAAGAAGGGACAATTGAGACACACCCGACCTGTTAATGGCCCTTGGACAATTTTGCAATTTGGCTATATTGGCGCCCTCCCCCCCTGCAGAAATGGTTTCAAATACGTATTAGTGGTAATCGACACCTGTACAATATGGATAGAACCATTTCCCTCAGGGACAAACACTGCAAAGACCACAGCTAAGATTTTGACACAGCAGATATTTACACGATGTGGACTCCCTCATAGCATGAGTCAGACCAAGGTTCCCATTTCACTGGCAGAGTCACGCAAAATATCCGAACAATTTTTGGAATCAAACAAAAATTTCACATTGCGTATCATCCCCAATCCAGCAGCATTGTTGAACGAATGAATTGAACTTTAAAAGCAGCCATTAGAAAGATGGTGCAACAGAATAATACCACATGGGACACAGTCCTCCCATTTGCCCTTATGTTTATTCGGAACACAATATTCAGTTCCACAGGTTTCACCCCCCACACTCTCATGACCGGATGGCCCGTGAAAGGAATTGAATATTTATTAGGTCTCGATTTGGCAAACCCCACAGTCACCACCCTCCCCCATGAAAAAGCGTTCCAACAAGACAGAGACAATACTAAAGCAGCACAGCTCACTGCAGCTGTCCGACTAGGTGCTGGAAGGAAGCAGAGTAAAGCCTGCTTTGACAAAACCGTCCACCCCGAAGAGTACACAGTCAATCAGCAAGTAATGGTTTCCCTTTACAATCCCAGTTCTTTCCTCTCCCAAAATTTGCAGGACCCTACTCGATTCCGGGCAAAGTAAGCCTCTCTGTATACAAGATAACATACCCCAATGGTAAAACTGGTTGGTTCCACATCAACCAGCTCAAAGTCTATGGAACCCAATGTAGCCACTCCCACCACATCTCCCGAGCAATAGCAGACGATTCAGCCCCGCCCATTGACAACCTAGTCCAACCCTCCCCCAGCCCTGACAGCATGTCCACGCCCACATGCCAGACCTTGTCTCTGCCCACAGGTACGACCTTCCACCTTGAGCTTGACTCCGACGACAGCGCCAGCCTCCCCGAATTGACCACGATCACTGACCACTGATACAACCTCCCCAGCCTCCGTCACTCCAGCCCCCGGTACCACAACCAAGACATGCTTGGCCCCCTGTACCCCCTTCCACAGCCACAGCCAGAGCCACCGCCACCGCCTGACAACAGTAACTTGCCCTTCACTGCCACCGCCCCTACGCCTCATGACAAACAAACCCCTTTTTGGCACCACGAAAACTCTTGTAGACTGGTTAGACATGACGATTCGGATTCCACGATGGCCCATGGCACGGCACAAAAACGGCAGACACGAGTCTGGCAACCGGGAGATGGTGATGATTCAGATTCTGACTCTGGTTATGGTAATCCTTTTACAACGCTTTTTGATACAGAACCCTGAGGTGTCCAGATGGTGGGAAAAAGACCCTGCGTAAGAATTACGGTGTCCTACTTTCTGATGGAGCCTGCTTGCCTTTTTATTTTCCTTCTTTCTTTCTTCTTGTTACATGGTTTTAATTAATGTCGGCCTGACACCCAATTTCTTGATACAGTCATAGTTACTCTTCCGATGCCATTTATTGACCAATGGCCGTTAAAGGAACAATTGTTGGATCTCACATATGTTACAAATTCTTTCCGCTCATTTAGGTCACCCAGGCAGTGGAATAACAGCACTAATCCCCGCCCTGCCTGAGGACCCTAAATGTATCCGGTCAGTTAAGCTCGGGTAGTGGAGCAACGGCACTAATCACCGGCGGGACTTCGGCCCATTCGGGCCGGAGATTTGCTGCAGGGCTGGGGACCATCACAACGCGCCGATTCTCGCCATTCTGCTAGGCGCACGGCGCAATTCCCGTCGGCAGGCTTTTTCGTGGGCTGGAGACAGCTGGCGTCAGAGCCGGAGGCTCAGGGATTCTCCGACCCGGCAGGGGTTCGGAGAATTCTGCCTCAGAGACTCAATGATAATTTTACTCTCAAGCGCACAATTCAAATGTTCTGAATACTTGGGCCAGAAAGGCACAGGTGAGTAATCCAAAAATACTTTTCAGCAGTAGGTTAACTAACACATTGTTTTCAATGGTGCCAACATTTAAAAAGCCTTCCTGTTCTTCCTGGTTCAATAAGGAATGGGGAGAACGTGTAAACTCCACACAGACAGTCACCTGAGGTGGGAATTGAACCTGTGCCACTGTGCTGCTGTGCCACCATGTTAGGAAATGCAGCAAAACAATTGTCGTCAGTGATCAACTTATTTTATTAATCATTGAATTAAAAATACATTTACATTACAGTACACCATCATGCAGTGAAAGGTTAACACTTAATAGTGAGGATGTTCCAGCCCCTCCTCAGCACTGTTCACAGACTCTCGAGCCTGACTTTTTATTTCACACTTCCAAAACCTGCACCAGCACGGGAAAATAGTAGCGGGGGTGGGGGTGGGGAGGGGGCTGGGGGGGCGGGGGGGTGGTGGTGGGGGGGGGGGGGGGGGGGGGGGGGAGGAATGGCCCAACCTCAAAAGAGGTGCATGTTGGATTTGCAGTCAAGGCCTTCCCAACCTGAAAACATGGCATAGGATCACAAAGGCACTGCAAATTATAATGTTTAATCAAAAATATGACATTTCTTACTTCTCCCCATTCCCACCTCCACAGTGAGACAAAAATCAGGCCCAATGTGTTTGTACCCAGTTCTGGTGCTATCTTGAGAGAGGTGTTGTGCTGTTTAAAAAGAGATACTTTCAAACTAGCTGATGAAGGAGTTCTATAATGTAACAATGTAATTTCAAAGCTCTTACCATTTCTATGACATAGTCAAATACCACCCAATCACTTTCTAAAGGAAAAACGCTTGTTTTTCAATGGTAGGCAGTGTGCATAACATCAGCCAGTGCATGGACAGGCACATGGGACAGGACTTACTCAATAGTGGCTGAGTAGTTACTCATTGTGGTGAACCACTGTTCACTTTTCATAGAATTTACAGTGCAGAAGGAGGCCATTCGGCCCATCGAGTCTGCACTGGCTCTTGGAAAGAGCACCCTTCCCAAGGTCAACACCTCCACCCTATCCCCATAACACAGTAACCCCACCCAACACAAAGGGCAATTTTGAACACTAAGGGCAATTTATCATGGCCAATCCACCTAACCTGCACACCTTTGGACTGTGGGAGGAAACCGGAGCACCCGGAGGAAACCCAGGCACACACGGGGAGGATGTGCAGACTCCGCACAGACAGTGACCCAAGCCGGAATCGAACCTGGGACCCTGGAGCTGTGAAGCAATTGTGCTAACCACTATGCTACCGTGCTGCCCTGGACAGGCTGCCCTGCACTTGCGACTACATGTCGTGTGAATTGATGGTCACATCAATTTAATGATCTTAGGAAACAAGAAGAAATCGATAAGAAGAAATCGAAGAAACAACTCAGGAATCAGCCCTCAAACCTGACCGACTAGAACTCGACCCGCAGGCTGCAGAGGCAAGAGAAATCTTCCAGCACTGGCTCAGATGTTTCAAGGCCTACCTGGCTGAATCAAGTACTCCAGAAACTGCAGAGGAGCAGAAACTCAGTCTACTGCACGCAAGGGTGAGCCACCGAATATCTTCTCAACTAAATAGTACCAACTCGTATATGGGGGCCCTAGCCATGCTCGATCGAATGTACGTGAGGCCCATCAACGAGGTCTACACGCGCCATATTTTTACGATCCGCCGCCAGCGCCCCGCGTAGTCGTTAGAAGAATTCCTGCGGGAATTAAAGATTTTAGCTCGGGACTGTAATTATCAGGCGGTATCAGCCGAACAGCACATGGAACTTGCCGTTAGGGATGTGTACGTGGCAGGCCTCGGATCGAATTATGTGCGCCAGCGGTTGTTAGAAAAAGGGGCCCAGAACTTAGAGGACACGGTAGAACTAGCTACCACTATGGAGGTCTCATTCCGCAGCCTCACCTCGTTCCCTGCGGACCAAGCGACCCCATCCTGGGCCCCCGACCAGCGATTGCCCCAGGCCTGCGCCACGCGGCCACCCAACCATCATGCAGCCCCAGAATGCCACTTTTGCGGGCAGCCCCAGCACCCATGGCAGTACTGCCCGGCCCCCGCAACGCGACCTGCAGCAACTGCAGTTGCAAAGGACACTATGCCCGGGTCTGCCTGGCAAAGAAATCCCCCTCTCCAAACTCTCCCGCAGTCCAAAGCACTCGCTTCCAAAACTCACAGGCCCGCAGGCCCCGAAATGCTGCAGCCTGTATGCCGACTCCGGCCCCACCCGACATGTGCGACTCATGTGGGTGGCCATCTTTGCAATCCTCCTCCATGCGGCCGGCCATGTGCGACTCATGGGGGTGGCCATCTTAGGATCCATCCTCTTCAAACTCTGAAACTCACCTCGACGACTACGAACTCAGAGGGCAGTCATCACGGGGCCACTCCAGCACAGCTGATCGAGCCGGCGACTACCCGCAACTCAGCGTGGTCACGTTGGACCAGTCGCGTCCAAAGCACCTTCGCAACTCAATGATAACCGTTAAAATCAACGGGTACAGGACGGCGTGCCTCTTTGACTCCGGGAGCACCGAGAGCTTCGTACACCCAGATCTGGTAAGACGCTGTTCGCTCCCTATTTTCCCTGCACGGCAAACTATCTCCCTCGCTTCGGGCTCACACTCCATTCACCTCCAAGGGTGCACCGTCACGACCCTAATGATCCAGGGCACTAGCTACTCAAACTTCCAGCTGTACATGCTCCCTGAACTCTGAGCCCCACTCCTACTGGGACTCGATTTCCAGTGCAACCTCAAAAGCCTCACACTCAGCTTCGGCGGGCCCTTGCACCCACTCACTATTTGCAGCATCGCCACCCTAAAAATCGACCCCCCTCCACTCTTTGCCAATCTCACGCCAGACTGCAAACCCGTAGCCACTCGCAGCAGGCGATACAGCCTACAGGACAGGGTATTTATCAGAACTGAGGTCCATAGGCTCCTACGTGAGGGGATCATAGAGGCCAGTAACAGTCCCTGGAGAGCTCAGGTGGTGGTCGTCAAGACCGGGGAAAAATTCTGAATGGTACTGGACTATAGACAGACCATTAATCGGTTCACGCTCCTTGATGCGTATCCCCTCCCCAGAATTGCAGACATGGTGAATAAGATCGCCCACTATAAAGTCTTTTCCACGGTGGATCTGAAGTCTGCATACCATCAGCTCCCAATCCTCCCAGAGGACCGCCACTTCACGGCGTTTGAGGCCGACGGCCGCCTCCTCCACTTCCTCCGGGTTCCCTTTGGCGTCACTAATGGGGTCTCGGTGTTCCAATGAGCAATGGACCGAATGGTGGACCAGTACGGGCTGCGGGCCACGTTTCCGTACCTGGATAACGTCACCATCTGCGGCCATGATCAGCAGGACCACGATGCTAACCTCAATCGATTTCTCCAGACTGCCCAGAAACTCAACCTCACGTATAACACGGAGAAATGCGTTTTCCGCACGACCAGGCTAGCCATCCTCGGCTATGTCGTGGAGAACGGAGTCCTGGGCCCCGACCCAGACCGTATGCGCCCCTTCTTAGAACTCCCTCTCCCTCATTGTCCCAGAGCCCTCAAAAGGTGCCTGGGATTCTTCTCGTATTATGCCCAGTGGGTCCCTCAATATGCGGACAAAGCCCGTCCACTATTTAAGGCCACACTCTTCCCTCTGTCAGCTGAGGCCCGTCAGGCCTTCACTCGTATCAAGGAGGCCATCGCCAAAGCGGCCATGCGGGCGGTGGATGAATCAGTCCCTTTCCAGGTTGAGAGCGATGCCTCAGAGGTCGCTCTCGCAGCCACACTA
Source organism: Scyliorhinus canicula (assembly GCF_902713615.1). Lineage (NCBI taxonomy): Eukaryota > Metazoa > Chordata > Chondrichthyes > Carcharhiniformes > Scyliorhinidae > Scyliorhinus > Scyliorhinus canicula. Next base: position 76,797,044 of record NC_052147.1, on the reverse strand, counting down.
AACCAGGCAGGGAGACCAGTCGCCTTTTTCTCCCGAACCCTCTCTGCTTCGGAACTTCGACACTCCTCAGTCGAAAAGGAAGCACAAGCCATCGTGGAAGCGATATGTCACTGGAGGCACTACCTCGTAGGTAGGAGGTTCACCCTCATCACCGACCAAAGATCGGTTGCCTTTATGTTCGACAACTCTCAAAGGGGCAAGATCAAAAGTGATAAGATCTTCTGGTGGAGGATCGAACTCTCCACCTACAAGTACGATATTATGTACCGACCGGGGAATCTCAACGAGCCCCCAGATGCCCTGTCCCGCGGCACGTGTGCGAGCGCGCAAGACGACTACCTGAAAGCTATTTACTATGACCTCTGCCACCCGGGGGTCACCCGGCTCGCCCACTACGTCAAAGCCCAAAATCTGCCTTTCTCCACAGAGGAGGTGAAAGCCATCACCAGGGACTGCCCGATCTGTGCAGAGTGCAAACCGCACTTCTATAGACCAGACAGGGCCACCTGGTCAAGGTTTCTCGGCCCTTTGAGCGCCTCGCTATCGATTTCAAAGGGCCACTCCCCTCGACCAATAGGAATGTGTACTTCCTGAACATCATCGACGAGTTCTCTCGTTTTCCCTTTGCTATCCCGTGCCCCAGCTTTCCACACAGCGACAGGGGTTCGTCCTTTATGAGCGACGAGATGCGTCAGTACCTGCTCGAAAAGGGCATTGCCTCGAGCAGGTCTACCAGCTACAACCCCAGGGGGAACGGACAGGTGGAGAGGGAGAACGCGACGGTCTGGAAAACCGTCCTACTGACCCTCCGGTCCAGGAAGCTCCCGACTTCCCATTGGCAGGAAGTCCTCCCCGACGCGCTCCATGCTATTAGGTCCCTCCTATGTACGGCCACCAACCAGAACCCTCACGAGCGGCTATTTGTTTTTTCCAGGGGCACTACCACGGGGGTTTCGCTCCCAGCGTGGTTAAAGACACCGGGCCCGGTTCTCCTCCTGAAGCACGTCCGGACTCACAAGACTGATCCACTCGTAGTGAGCGTGCTCCTGCTCCATTCAAACCCACACTACGCATTTATAGAATACCCCGACGGTCGTCAGGACACTGTTTCCCTCCGGGACCTGGCACCTGCCGGATCCAACTCCGACACCACCGCTGCTGAGATACCCCTCACACTATACCCCTCTCAACCCCCCACGCCCGGCGCCCCCACGCCTGCAGTTCCGCTGCCCATGCTCAGCGCCCCCGCGCCCGGCACCCCCACGCCTGCAGTTCCGCTGCCCGTGCTCCGCGCCCCCGCGCTATTGGGTTTCCGGCGCTCCCGTCACCAGTCGAACCAGTCGGATACGAAGCTCTGGCCGAATCACCCCCGGAGTCCGCCATGGTTCCCTCGCCGACCGCCACCGTCCAGCCACCAGAAGAGGCTGCAACCCCAGTGCTTCGTCGATCCCAGAGGACGACTCGGCCGCCAGATCGACTTAACCTGTAATTTATAACCTATAAATTGTAACTTGTAATTCGCAATTGGGAATTGGTAGACACATCACCCCCGCTGGACTCAATTTTTACAGGGGTTGAATGTGGTGAACCACTGTTCACTTCCAACTACGTGTCGTGTGAATTGATGGTCACATCACTCATAGTAGCTTAGCTTAGTAGTTACTCATAGTAGGGGCTGGTTTAGCACAGGGCTAGGGGCTGGTTTAGCACAGGGCTAAATCGCTGGCTTTGAAAGCAGGCCCAGGCAAGCCAGCAGCATGGTTCAATTCCCGTACCAGCCTCCCCGAACAGGCGCCAGAATTGTGGCGACTAGGGGCTTTTCACAGTAACTTCATTTTGAAGCCTACTTGTGACAATGAGCAATTTTCATTTCATTTCATTTAGTGGTGAGAGAGGCACTCAGAGCATCGACTGACTGAAGGGAATGATTCTGTGACTTTAACTATGTTAGGCCATTGCTGGGCGAGTTTGGGGGAAAGTTCTCCCAATTTCAGCACACAAGTCCCCAAACATTGGACTTTGCATTGTTGACTGACCAAATTTGCCATTGTTGTGACTCTTGCCTAGGTTGATTCCAGGTGACCTGCCGAGTTTTGTTCCTATAATGTTTTTTCATAATGGCTTCTAAGTCACACATTATCCTGACTTGAGGGGGGGGCACAGTAGCACAGTTGCTTCAAAGCTCCAGGGTCCCAGGTTCGATTCCCGGCTTGGGTCACTGCCTGTGTGGAGTTTTCACTTTCTCCCCGTGTGTGCGTGGGTTTCCTCCGGGTTCTCCGTGTTTCCTCCCACAGTCCAAAAATGTGTAGATTAGGAGAATTGGCTTTGCTAAATTGCCCTTAGTGCCCAAATGGGATGGGTTGGGTTGGGTTACTGGGATAGGGTGGTGGTGTGGGCTTAGGTAGAGTGCTCTTTCCAAGGGCCGGTGCAGACTTGATGGGCCGAATGGCCTCCTTCTGCATTGTTTATTCTATGAAAACACACTGCCATTTACCCATCATCACTGGATCCAAATCCTGGGACTGAAGCAAACAGCCCCATGGCGTTCCTTCAGCACATGGTCTACAGTGATTCAAGAAGGTGGATCATCATTAACCTCTCAAGGATAATCAGGCGTGCTTTGCCTGTGAGGTCCACATCTCACAATACAAACAATAAAACCTATATCTGGTCTGGTACAACTTAATATTTGATGTTTGATCCTACTTAATTTATTTAACTGGAGCAAACTATCAATTGGAACACAGGGTGGAATTGTACCAAAAAATGCCAAAGTGTCAGTCCCAGTGAGAAAGACGGAGTGAATCCCGATGATGGAATTTTGATCTTCTGAAGGAAAAGCTTTTCTCCCCATGGGAATCACACTGTACTCTTGGTGCCCTCCTGGTTATTCGCTCATCCAGGAGAAACCTAATCACTGGGGAGCTCCATATGAATTCTTCCCCAGCTCTCTCCAGAAGAGGACAGGGCAGCAGGGCAAGAAGAACGTGAATGACCTTCTTCGCACGGCCAGGGTAGGCCTGCCACATCCAGCCTCTCACTGCACCTCCTCACCTACCACTCGCACCTCCAAGGTGACCTCTCAGCCAGCCACCTCACGGGTTGCCCACAGGCCACACAAGGCTTTCTTCTGCCACCCTCCCCCCCTCCCCAAAATGCCCCCCCCCCCCGCAGTCATAACTCGGCCCCTCACATCCCTGCTCTCATTCTAGTGCCACTCATGCCGTACCTCAATCAGCTGAACTGGCAGGACTCCCCATCTGTGTCTCGGCCAAACCTGAGCACAACCAGTGTGGGAGGGCACAGCCACCCAGTGTCATGTAGGAGCTCCGGAACCGGCACGAGGAAAGAGTCCTTGAGCTGGCCGGTGAGGAGTCTGACCCTGCCTGTGCTGTTGCCGAAGTCGGGGCGGCGAGCAAAAATGAGAATCCTAAAGACAAACAGTCATTCCTCAAACCTCACGAGAGTAAACATGTTCCATCATTTATCTCCTACAATATATTGATGCCTCCCCGACGATATATTAATGCCATCTCTGTTGCCTTGCAGGGCAATCAGACGAGCAGCCCGGACAATTCTCGCGCCCCCTCAAATCACCAGACCTGAGCAGTTCTGAGGGAGACTTCTTGGATATAACCATTGAAGAGCCATCATATCTGTGCCCCGTACCCTCCGCCAGTGCAGATGCTCACATCCAAATGGTATTAGTCACTGGTGAGCACCTCACAGTTGATGACCTGTATCAGATGGAGGCAGGGACATCCCAGGGATCTGGCAGTCAGGGGAGAGGGGGGGCTATGGCTGGGGCCCTGGGCACTGCTGAGCCACTGGCCGATGACATGCCACTGGGTCCTGTCATCCCCGAGCTAATGAAACTGCAAAGGCAGATTCACGAGAATCAGGAAGGGATGATAGCTCCCATCCTGACTGGATGTGCCGTCACTCCTATGCAATGAGACCAACACTGTCCGTGGTGGAGGCCTTAGTGCAGGACATGCACTGCAGGATGGGAGGATGTCCGCTCCATGGCTGATGGTATGACTTCCATGGTGGAGGGCTTCACCTGCATGGTTCAGGGGCTGGTGGGAATCCACGAGTGTCTGAGCCAGAGGACGGCAGGTTTTCTGGATCTCACTCCAGCCGCTCCTCTATTCCCTAGAGGGGCGTAGGGGCCCCCTGGGCACTCTATGGGAAGAGGATCAGCAGGGGTGCGGCTCAGGGTCCTGCGCCCAAGGTACCCCGGGGGTGTCCAGCCCAGTGGATTCTCAAGGTTCAGATCCTCAAGGTTCCTCAAGGTTCAGGCCCCAAAAGTTATCTCAGGAAACAGGGCGTGGATGGCAGCAGACCCCCTCAACCTCAGCTGTGGATCCTGGGCAGACATCTAGACATAGTGTGAGGGTGAAGAAGAGTAAGAAACTGTAGGCACCTAAGGGGAACGTGTGAACATAGGCGCTATTTAAGATGACTCACCACTATAAATAGGCACTTGTTAATAAACATGGTTCACCAACAAATCATCCGCCTGCAATTTCCTGGCACCATGCTACACAAACCCCCGCCCGCGCACACTTAGCGCTCCATCCCTGTGGAGTGTGAGAGAATGGCAGGGCTATGTCCCAGCCAGTGCCAGCTCCCACACTGATGATTCAGTGAAGACGTGCTGCTGCAGGCACCCCCCCCCCCCCCCCCCCGCCCGCCTGCAACGCCAAGAAAATACACGCTATTTAGCGGCACTTTGACTTTTTCTTTGACCTCAGCGTGGATGCCCAGCCGAAACTGCGCTTACATCATTTCCTGCACTGACAAACTCAGCTCACCAGGCCCGGTGAATATTTGCCAGCTCGCCAGGATCCAGCCAGGTGAGCATTCCAAGAGGGGTGATGGCCGGGAGAGAGGGCTCATTAATGACATGCTAATGTATTAAAATGAGTTTTCAGGGCTCCCGTGATGCAATTCGCATTGCTCCACTGGTGAGTGGGAGGGTAGGATTCCAAATGCCAAACATGCCGGAGAGAATTACATTTTTCAATTCTCGATTTTGAGCCCATGTCGACTTTCTCACGGGTGGAGAGAGAGGGCTCCAAGTCACACCCACAATCTATTTCCTTCATCACGTATAAAGCTCAACTGGATCACCCCTGAGGTTACACTTCTCTAAAGTAGAGTCCCATTGTTTCGCCTATCTTGATACTAAGAACTTTATACTGGGAAATAATCTAGTACCATCTGGTTAACTAATGTCCTTTGGGGGGGAGGGGGGGGTAGTAAATCTGCCATCCTTACCTGGTCTGGCCTATATGTGACTTCAGAACCACAGCAATGTGGTTGACTTTTAACTATCTTCTGAAATGGCCTCGCAACTCATTTGGAGGCTTATTATGGATGGGCAGCAAATGTTAGCCCAGCCAGCGATGACCACATCCCGAGACTGAATTTTAAAAAGCCCCCTTGCACACCCTTTTCAAACCTTCAAATTCACCTATCGTGTGAGGTGACCACATTGAACACTGTGTTCCAAGTTTGGCTAAGGTCCAGTACAGGAACAAAATAATAACGTATTATTTTATTCTCAATTATCCTATGAATGGACCCCAACATTCTATTTGCTCCAGCTATCACTTCTTGGTGATATTTGAACTTAAATTCTAATCATGTTCATTTGAGACTTTAACCATTTAGGTAATGGAGACAGTTTGGTGAAGTAACTTAGGAAATTTTTAATAAGTTGTAGATTAATACCTATTAAAGACAAGGCAGACTTGATTAGCTGATGAGATCAACCATGCGGAATTGCAACACTAAAACTCAGTAGAAATTGGAGTTAAACTTCTCAGATGCAAACAAGAATCTTTATTACAATTGAGAGAAACTTAAATCTATTCTCAATAAAGTCTGTCTAGCAAAGCACGTAACTTATAAACAAGTTAACTTTAAAAATAATACAGAAATGGTTTCTTGCTTACGGCAAAACAGCTTGCATTTACTTCAAGATTTAGAGTGGAAAAGTGAAAATATGAAAATAAGGACAGCGCATCGTTAGATCAAAGTATAGGATGATCCTGGATAAAGATGGCCGTACAGACCATCATGTTTAAGGAGCATCTTTTCAGACTTGAGGCATCTATCTACACCTCTATGTCATCCTAATTGGTTTGGGTTAGAATCAAATACATTTGATTTGATGGTTAACTGTCAATCCTTAATGTGCAACATAAATTCTGAATGTTTAATGTTTGAATATTTGTGTATGTTATGGAATGCAATTCTGTGCTTTTATCAAGACTGGTTTCTACTGGTTTTCTGCTGACTTTGCTTTTATTCACATTCTGGACAATGGTGCCTTCATATTGCTATGGTGCTTACTTGGCCTTGATCTGATTACTGGTACAGCTCATTTCTTAATGTCAAACTGACTTTGAAAATATGTTCATCAGGACAATAGCTTTTTCATCTTGCTTAGTGAAAATGTTGCTTTTATGTCCAATTAGTTTATGCCTGTGTCAGGCTTGTTGTGTCTCTGTTGAAGCTATGTGTTTTGTCATGAGCTGAGGTTATGAGTGCTGAAATCCTTATTTTAAAATGGGTATTAAAACTGTGTCTTAATATTTACATTAAAATGGCCTTTTTACCTATCAGATCTATCAGGAAATAGTTGATTCTATCACGAGCATACTATGGCTCTTGCTTCCCGGTTCAGCATTGGGCTTGGTTGATACTCAAGCTCTGTTCTCTCCGGGACTTCTGCTCCCCCCCCCCCCCCCCCCCCCCCCCCCCCGGATAGCTGTACAATAAATTAAGCTTCAAAAGCTAAAACCAAAATGTGATTAAGGGTGTCAATAAGGCACCCCAGTCCCTGAGGTGCCCAACGGACACGGAAGGCCTTGAAGGTGCTCGTGGACTGTGCATGCTCCCTGTACAGGGACACCCGGCTGTGAATGTAGCTGCGGTAGAGAGTCAGACAGTTGGGTCAGACAATCCCCTCAATCGTCCACTGGCTGAAGTTGTTGATGGCAAGTTTGGTTAGGGATCAGGTTCCTGAGGTGGTCCTCCTCCTTACTTGCACTGGGTGCCCATAGATCAGGAGCATGGGCGAAAGTGCAAACAAAAGTGTCACAAAAGGTTTTTTATGCACCCGAAACGGGGTGCAACTTAAAATAATCTACATAAGCATGGTCCATGGACTCCACAAGGCTGCAAAAAGGGCAGGAATCTTGCGAGTCCATGAACCAAAGCATCACGGTTGTATGGGACTGCTGCTTACAAATCACAACCTGTAGCATGATCAATGATGTTATTGCGTTCTAATTGGCCTAAATGAGGTGAGGCAACTGATTTGCTCTTGTGTGTTTTTGTTGCATCAGTCTGTGCTTAGTATAAATCAGATAAACTTATAGAATAGTTTTACAAAATGTACAAAGTTACAAAAATTACACAAAGTCTACATAAATTACATACCAATGCTAAAGTAACACAACCTTCGACTTACAGATATAAACATTTAGAAGAGGTATAGAGTTATAAGAACTGATTACAGAACTTAATTCCAAATTTACAAAATCAAAGTTGGTTACATACTGTGAAAGAAAGTGACCTATTATAGTCATCGCAAGTTAAACTACACAAGTTAATGCACAAGGTTGGATGTTGGTTTTCTTTGCCCAATAGGCCTTTGAATCTAGGGAACAGAGCTGGTCATTTTAATTGTGAGGGAGATGGATGGTTCCATATCAGTAATTGTTCGACCTTGATATTTTACATCACTGTCTGAAGGCCATATGTTCTTTGACCCTTGTCAGGTGTGAGTGATGTGATGAGCTTGTGTCCCAAAAGAAAACCCTATTGGGTCGACATACTTCGATTTTGTGTAAACTAAACTAAAATTAATTATTAAGCATCAATTTCCCCACCCGTCTTCTTTAATGATTTGATGTCTTTAAGCTTGTATGAAAGTTGAGCATTTAGCTGGTTCACATGTATGAAACTGTGCTTATCCAATTTAAGTACTATTTGCTGGTCATCTGCCCAATTTCCTACCACAAGACTGTCCTAAAGGAGACAAACAATGCTGGCAGTCCTGAAATCCACACAGATCTTGATATCATTTCCAAATTTGCAGACTGTGCCTCAAACATCTCCATCCAGCTCATTAATTAAAAATAGCAAAGCTCAATGTCCCAACACTGATTGCTGTGGGACACCATTGATGACCAGTCTCCAAACAGTTCCAAAACCACCCACAACTACTTTCTGTCTGCAGCCTGCAAGCCAGTCCTCAGCCCAGTTCCATATATAGCCACTAATATTCATGGGCAGAAGATTTGATTTTATAGGGTTTCTGTGAGTCTATGATTTCTATGATTCTAAAAGCTTCCTATCAAGATGTTTTTGAAGTCTAAATAAGCATCAGATAAGGATAGGATCAGATTTTATTACTATCTTTGCCTACCCCTCCAATATCCCTAGGCCAAACAGCCGACTGTCATTTACAATCTCAGCTTACTTTTGAAGGAAAACCTCTTAGGCACAGCACCAGAGGATGTACAGTAGTTGGAGGACCACATTCATATTTGAATGTGAATTAGAAGAATAGGACAAAATAGGGGAGGGGAAATTGGGAAAGACAGGGGTCGAAGTGATATCCTTGGGTAAGGCAAGAGATATTCCATCTTATGGTCCTTTACAAGGGGTCACGATTTCAAGGTGAGAGGGGAAACGTTTAAGGGAGATGTGCGTGGAAAGTTTTTTACGCAGAGGATGGTGGGTGCCTGGAACGCTTTGCCAGCGGAGGTGGTAGAGGCGGGCACGGTAGCATCATTTAAGATGCATCTGGACAGATATATGAACGGGCGGGGAACAGAGGCAAGTAGACCCTTGGAAAATAGACAACAGGTTTAGATTAAGGATATGGATCGGCGCAGGCTGGGAGGGCCGAAGGGCCTGTTCCTGTGCTGTAATTTTCTTTGTTCTTTTGTCCTTTACGCATTGGTATTTTCCATTTGCAGCTTTGTGTAGCATAATATTTAGATTTTCACTTATTTAAGATGAAAGTAAACTTCCTGATCTTCATTTCTTCAAACTAAACTGTTCTTGGGTTTACCCAATATCTTGAATCATGATTCCTGTAGTCTTAAGCCTGGACTGAAATGTCCTTTATCCCACTAGCAGTGTAATGCAAAAGCTAATTCCAGGAGACATTACATACTAGCTGCGATTCCCCACAGACCCAGAGGGCAGTTTCCTGAAAAAGGTCTGCTATTGTGTCCATTTCTGTCACAATTTAAAGGATGTTGCCTTATTAATCAGGAGCTTTTGTCAAGAGACAAACACTTGGTTGCTTAAGCTTGAGGATTTCATGCATTTTCAAGTAATACTGGAAGAAGTTGTTGGGGAAGCAGGAAAGAGCAAGAAAAGCTAAGCAGGATGTGTCGTTATAAATATAAATGCAATAGGCATTGTACTTATTTCTGTGTGCATATCTGCACCCATGCAGAAGATGTTAACTCTTTAGCAATAACAATGTTTAAACTTAAAACCCAACTGCAAAGTGAAGGATTTAAGCTCAAACACAAAAGCTAAATACCGTGGGAGCTGGAAATCAAAAATAAGAACAAAAAATGCTGGAAATACTCAGCAGTTATGGCATCGTCTCTGGAGAGAGTTGATGGCCTGTGTTTTACCCCCACCCATCATGTGTGTTTTCAGTTGGTGGGGCAGGGGGTGGGGGGAGTTTAGCTAACCACCTTCCTGCCCCCGAAACAATTGAGGGTCAATTGAGCTTGTAAACCATACAATACAGTTAGCGTGGGCAGGCGGACGGGAGTGGGTAGGCCATTCAAAACCAAAATTGTAAAGATGGAAAGGAAGGGAGGCATATCAGTCAGGGAGCACCCTTTGTACATCAGCGGAACTCCCCTAAGAAGTTACTCCACCCCTCACTTTTTCCTCCCCACCTGATCACCTCCTCCCACCGCCCCCCCCCCCCCCCCCCCCCCCACATTGCCCCCTCTCTGACTTACCCGATCCCTCTCCATCCAAGACTCTTCACTTACCTTCGCTTGGAAACTATGGCTGACTTCTTCATGGGCTTACATACAGCCCCAGCAGCACCCAATACTGAATTCTGGCTCTGCTAAGATTACTAGAGCTGCCAGCCAATCAGATTGGCCAGTAATAATAATAATAATCTTTATTGTCACAAGTAGGCTTACATTAACACTGTAATAAAGTTACTGTGAAAAGCCCCTAGTCCCCACATTCTGGCACCTGTTCGGGTACACAGAGGGAGAATTCAGAATGTCCAAACATCCGAACAGCACGTCTTTCGAGACTTGTGGGAGGAAACCATGGCACCCAGAGGAAATCCACGCAGACAGTGACCCAGGCGGGAATCGAACCTGGGACCCTGGTGCTGTGAAGCCACAGTTATAACCATTGTGCTACTTTGCTGCCCTCAAGGTTGGGACTTGGGACTGAAGGGTGGAATTCCGACTCTGAGCTTGCAACGTGTTATGGTGGGCTGGGCTTCTTTCTAGTGCTGATGTTTGCAATGGGACGGGGGTGGTGGGGGAGGCAAGCAGTTTGCATCTCCCCCCCCCCTGGTAAAATTCATCCCAATGTTTCTGGGCAATGACCTTTACTCAAAACTGGGAAAAGTTAGAAATGCGATAGGCTTTAAGGAATTTATAAGAGATTGGGTGTAAAAATATTAAATGCAAGGTCAACATTAAAGTGCATAACAGGCTAAATTGAATGGCAAGAATACAAAGGTTTGTCCAGAAGGGAGATGAATGGCAGAATGAGGAAAGGAAAAAAAAAGAAAGAATAGATCAAAACAGGCAAATAAAAAGCAAACAAAATGAGGATGGGATTATGGTACGGAAGCTTGCGAAGTTCCTCATCGAAATATGAGGGAATGGGACGTTTCGGCGTGGCCAGTTCGGCGTGGCCCATTTGGCGTAGCCAATTCGACGGAGGAATTTTTCGGCGGAGGGACGTTTCGGCGTCAAATTAGTCGTTATAGTCATTTTTTGCCAAATAGTCCAGTTCTAATTAGCTCTCTCTCTCGTTCAAATGAGCTATTCTAATTGCCAAATTGTCCAATTATAAGTTTCAGTGCAGCTTCCTTCAGTGATTTCCTTCAGTGCAGCTTAATATCTTTCAGTCGTCTAAACCCTTTTATTCCAAATGGAAGCAAATATTTTATCAAAACGTGGAAGAAACAAAGTGATACACGATGGATACCTTTTTATTTTTGATGCAACGAGCAAAGGTGATCCTGAATTAAAGTTTTGGCGATGTGAACAGAAAGATCGATGTAAAGTGAGATTGCATATGAAGGATGGAAAAGTTATTCGCCAGTTGAATGAACACACCCATGAAGCATCTGCCGCAAAAATAGAGGTTGAAAAGATAAAAACAACTGTTAAACAAAGAAGTGTTGAAACTCTCGAGCCACCAACCGTTGTGGTAAATGAATGTTTGGCTGGCGCTTCTCAAGCTAGTTTAGCCTTAGCTCCAGACTTGCCTGCAATGCGAAAACTTATAGCTAGGAATCGAAAATTATTAAACAAGGCACCAGCTAATCCAACTGATTTGGAACATTTAGTGATATAGCTATACCTGAGTCCTATACAGTATATGTTCCCCAACTGGGTGTGGAACAGAAATTCTTATTGGGAGACACTGGAGAAAGCAATAATAGGATATTAGTATTTGGAAGAATAAGCTGGCTGCAACATTTAGTCTACTCAGAAATTTGGTTTGTTGACGGGACTTTCACTATTGCGCCTAGTCTTTTTCATCAGGTGTATGTTATATCGGCTAAGAAGCGTGATGGAGTTAATCCTATAGTTTATGCTCTGCTTCCTAACAAACAAAGAGTAACTTATTTTCGTTTATTTGAGTTACTTAAAACCATCGAACCTAATTTGAGACCGACTTCTATAATTTGTGACTTTGAACAAGCTGCCATTCATGCTCTGCAAGATACATTTCCCACCGTTCGGATTAAGGGATGCTTTTTCCATCTAGCCCAAAACATGCACAGACATCTTATTTCATGGGGTTTATCTAATCGCTATAAAACCGATTCTGACTTTGCGTTATGGGCTAAAATGATTATAGCACTCGCCTTCGTTCCATTAGAAAAGATGGATGAATACATGGATACATTAGCAGCAGTTCTTCCTGATGAACTAATAGTCTTGTTCCATTGGTTTGAGGATACTTATATTGGACGACTGAATAGGCGTCGAAATGCAAGGATGACCCCTCTTTTCGCTCCCGAGATATGGAACCTTTATGAGCGAACTCTAAATAATGAAGATCGCACCAACAATCACGCCGAAGCTGCCAATCGACGTTTGCAATATGGGCTAGGAATGCATCATCCTTCAATCTGGAAATTTATTGATGCCTTACGGAAAGTTCAGAAAGGACGTGATGCATTTCTCGAAAAGTTGACAGCTGGATATCCGCCCCCCAAAAAGCTAAAGAAATATAGAGATGCTGATGAACGGATCAAAAAAGTCATATTGGAAGTTGAATCATTAGATCCTATTGAATTCCTGAGGGGTATTGCTCATAATTACGAAATGAAGAAGTAATTTCTAAGATTAAATAGCTTTACTAGGTTTTTTAATTAATTGTTTTTTATAATACAGTATTTGCAAAATTTTAAAGACAGTTTAAATATTTTAAATATAGAGATGCTGATGACGTCGAAATGTCCTGGCGCCTAAACGGCTGCGCCGAATATAGAACATAGAACATAGAACGATACAGCGCAGTACAGGCCCTTCGGCCCTCGATGTTGCACCGACATGGAAAAAAACTAAAGGCCATCTAACCTACACTATGCCCTTATCATCCATATGCTTATCCAATAAACTTTTAAATGCCCTCAATGTTGGCGAGTTCACTACTGTTGCAGGTAGGGCATTCCACGGCCTCACCACTCTTTGCGTAAAAAACCCACCTCTGACCTCTGTCCTATATCTATTACCCCTCAATTTAAGGCTATGTCCCCTCGTGCTAGCCACCTCCATCCGCGGGAGAAGGCTCTCGCTGTCCACCCTATCTAACCCTCTGATCATTTTGTATGCCTCTATTAAGTCACCTCTTAACCTTCTTCTCTCTAACGAAAACAACCTCAAGTCCATCAGCCTTTCCTCATAAGATTTTCCCTCCATACCAGGCAACATCCTGGTAAATCTCCTCTGCACCCGTTCCAAAGCTTCCACGTCCTTCCTATAATGAGGCGACCAGAACTGTACGCAATACTCCAAATGCGGCCGTACTAGAGTTTTGTACAACTGCATCATGACCTCATGGCTCCGGAACTCAATCCCTCTACCAATAAAGGCCAACACACCATAGGCCTTCTTCACAACCCTATCAACCTGGGTGGCAACTTTCAGGGATCTATGTACATGGACACCGAGATCCCTCTGTTCATCCACACTACCAAGAATTTTACCATTAGCCAAATATTCCGCATTCCTGTTATTCTTTCCAAAGTGAATCACCTCACACTTCTCCACATTAAACTCCATTTGCCACCTCTCAGCCCAGCTCTGCAGCTTATCTATGTCCCTCTGTAACCTGCAACATTCTTCCGCACCGTCTACAACTCCACCGACTTTAGTCCAATTATTTCCCTGACGCCGAATCGGCCACGCCGAATCAGCTACGCCAAATGGGCTACGCTGAAACATACCAAACCCGAAATATGAAGTGCTGTTCCTCACGATTACCTGACCTTCCTTTTAATATCTGTATCTCTGATTTAGTCAGTGTTGTTCTGGATTTTTTTGCTGGATGAAAATAACTGCAAATTAATACAATTGAAAAGAATAGATATTTCAGTCAGCAAGTTGCTGTCACGTTTCTTCTCGAACTGGAAGAATGGAGATTTATCCTTTCAGTATCTTCCCAAAGGCTGAACCCAGAAAAGCTTGAATAACTTTGTCGTAGATTTGTAATGCATCAATCTAAGTACACAAGCCTGATTGCTCCCATTGCCTGTGGAATAGGAAAATGTGTGGTAGTCTCTATGATTCTTGAACATCGATCCAAATAAAATGAGTTGAATCAACTCTTCTATTCTCAATTCTTCTTGTTAAGTTTCTAATTTCAGCGATTATGTATCAGAGAGAGGCGTTGACACATGCCATTATTTCTAATCAAAGTATTTTGAAAATTTATATTCAAATAAATGAAAAAGGGCTACAAAATACACCTGCAAGGACGAATTAATTTCCTTAGCTCAGAGATAAGTCTTCTTTGAGAAACATTAATATTATATGTTCCACAATAAACTTCAGTTTCCAATTAAATTATCACCACTAGTATGATTGGATTTTCTCTATACTAAATATTTAATTCAGTATTATGTGAAATTGCTGCTTCCATTTTTATACTTAATTTCCTCTTCAGCAGCAGATGTAAATTATGTTTAAAAAAAGGTACTGTAGCAGTTGAAATTTAACACTCATTCTATGGATTTTTGCTGAAAAGAATTGATTGACACACTGGTTGTGAAATGCGCATTATGGGCGGAATTCTCCCAAAAAACGAAGTGTCATCTTGGGTGGGATAACCGGTATGAATGGTGCCGGAATGAGCGGCGTGACACAGGAGCCTGACAGAGGAGATGTTTCTCTGCAACATGGTGCTGGCTTCAAGGAGGCCCATAGCATGCAGTGTCACTGAGAACATTGAAAATGACTGCATGTTCCTGCCCTTTGCCCTGTATCTGACAGGATGGCCAAGCTGCTGCTGGTGTAACCATTGACCTCTTCCTTCCCACCCACTCTCCTTCCCACCAACTTCCACCTTTACGTTCATAACAAGACAACAGATGATGTGACAGCAGAATGACACTGAATGCTAACCATGATTATTTTAAAGTTCTGATCAACAACACCATCAATAAACAACAAAAATAAACTAATTGGCTGGTAGTGCCGGAGTGTTTATTCCCAAGCAGGATAAATAATATGAGAACATTCTTCTGGGCGAACAATCACACTGATGGGCATGCAGTGGGATCATGTGGAGAACCTGACAACCAGTCTGTTTCTCTAGATTCGAGGTGGGCTCAATTCCAATTGTGTAAGCTTGAATTTGCATTTTATTGATATATCTTCACCATGTAAGACACATTGGGTGGGATTCTCCCCCACCCAGTGGGGCGGGGGGGGGGGGGGGTCCCGGCACCGAGGAGTGACGTGAACCACTCCGGCGTCGGGCCGCTTCAGGGGCGAGGCCGGCCTCGGAGTGGTTTGTGCTGCGCCGGCTGGCGGGGAAGGGGCTTGGCACCACGCCAACCAGCGCCGAAGGGCCTCCGCCGGCCAGTACGAGTTGGCGCGGGAGCGCCAGCATGGGCTGGCATCATCCCAGTGCAAGCGCATCTCCGCGTCGGCCATCGCGGAAGACCACAGTGGCTGACGCGGAACAATAGAGAGCCCCCACGTCACAGGGCTGCCCGCAGTTTGGTGGGCCCCAATCACGGGCCAGGCCATCGTGGGGGCACCCCCGGGGCCAGATCCCTATGCGCCCCCCCCCCCCCCCCCGGAAGCAGCTCAGGTCCTGCCGCCAAATACCTGGTGTAACATACGCTGGCGGGACTGGCTGAAAAAGGGCGGCCAGTTGGCCCATCGGGGGCCGGAGAATCACCGGGGGGAGCCCGCCGACCGGCGCGCCGCAATTCCCACCCCCGCCAAATCCCCGGCACCAGAGATTTCGGCAGCCGGCGGGGGCAGTATTCACGCCGCCCCCAGGCGATTCTCTGACCCGGCGGGGTGTCGGAGAAACCCGCCCATTAAAATTAAATATAATCAGAAAAAATGCGATAAATCAGAATTCAGTAATTGGGTGATGCCACAGTCACTTTACTACCTACCATTCCCAAACTCAAGGATAATAAGAGCTGATGTAGCAATTTTACTCTCACACTGACTAATGTCAGAGAACTCAGTCTATACCAGGAATCAAAGGCACAATTCTCCCATTGGACTTCTAAGTGCCGACGCCGACATAAAAACGGGAGTGTTTTACTCCGGCATCGGTGCCCGGTCCGAGGGCGGGATTCTCCGACCCCCCACCCCCCCCCCCCCCCCGCTGGGCCGGAGAATCGCTGGGGGGGGGGCGGCGTGAATCCCGCCCCGACGCCAGCTGCCGGATTCTCCGGCACCGGTTTTTCGGCGGGGGCAGGAATTGCGTCGCACCGGTCGGGGGCCGTTGGCAGTGGCCCTCCTCAGAGATTCTCCGGCCCGCGATGGGCCCAGTGACCGCCCGTTTTGGCCTGTCCGGCCGGTGTGAAATACACTTCCCTGCTAACACTATCGCCATCTGTTTTCATGCAGGGCAAGCTTACACACAAGAGACAGGCAGAGGGATGACCAAGTTAAAAGTCCTCTCTGATTTCGAGGAGAGAGCCCTCCTGGCTGGCTGGGGAGAAACTCGGCCATTCCTGTGCCGAGGATGAGGTGAGCGGCGACAAATCAAGTGAGGATCCAGTGCACATCCAGCACATCGAGCTAACGTGAGTCATGTGTCCTTTATCTGAAGGCCCCTGCCTTGCACTCATGAATTCTTCCTCCACTTGCAGGCACATCAGCGGAGCGACCCGGGGCCTCTTTCACCAGCCAGGTCCGAGTTTACCTCAGAGACTATCACAGAGGATATTTCGGAAATGGAGATCGAAGAGCCATCACAAATTTCACCCATACCCTCCACATATACCTCGGTGAGGCTTAGTATTAAAGAGGTCACGCAGTCACAATCTAGTGAGTACCTCACTCTCTCTGAACCACAGCAGGCAGAGGCAGGCTTGTCCCAGGGTGTCAGCACTCAGAGCATTGCTGGAGGCCAGAAATCTGCAGAGGCCCAGTCAGATGACCAATGTCTGGATTTGGTCATGCCTCAGATTTTGGAGTTCTAAAGGCAAATTCAGGAACACCAGGAAAGAATGTAAGTGACACTCTTCGGATTGAAAGGTAGAATGGAGGAGTCCCACCGTCTTGCGCCCAAGGAGATAATGTCAACACTCTGAAGCAACCAGCTCAATTCAGCGAGGGTGGCAACCATTGTGGCGACCTTAGTTGCAGGGCATGCACTCCATGGTTGAGGCACATGTAGGCATCCACGAGAACCAATGTCAGGAGACAGCGGGACGTCTCGTGCTCATTCCAGCTGCCCCTCTTTCCCAAGGAGGAAGCCAGGAGCCCTCAGTTAACCAAAGGGAGGAAGAGAAGCTGGTACACAGCCCGGGGACATCGACCTACGCGATTCTGGGAGTGTCCAGCCCATCTGAATCCCCGCTTCCTGTAACTGCCTCAGCTCCAGCTCTGCAGGCCAAGGAGATGACCACTGCCACACAGCAGGATCCTGAAAGCCTGTGCCCGGCTACCGTCACTCACCACAGTCATTGACAATGTGGCAGTGGTCATCTCCTTGGCCTGCAGAGCTGGAGCTGAGGCAGTTACAGGAAGTGGGGATTCAGTCATTGACAATGTATGCTCTCATGGGCACAGGTCACACTGGAAGAGGTCAGATCAGGAGAGTTGAAGCTCTCTGCATGATATATGCCATGATATGACCCTGGTCACTGAGAATAAACCTTCATCCAGACAGGAGTCAGACATTCACAGAAGCTCTGTGAGGATCACTGAACTGGCCCCACTACAAGTCATCATCATCCTCCTGCAATATACGGACTATGGACAACTGTTCCCTCCCCCAGACAGGAGCCTTATCGTTGAGGCTATAGCAGCCAGATGGGAGAGCCTTGCTTGCAGGAGGGACATGAGGATGAAGTGGTGTGCTCAGTGCTCCGCATCATCGCCATCCATGAATCAGGCAACAATCAGCACAGTAGCACAGTGGTTAGCACTATTGCTTCACAGCTCCAGGGTCCCAGGTTCGATTCCTGGCTTGGGTCACTGTCTGTGCAGAGTCTGCAAGTTCTCCCCGTGTGTGCGTGGGTTTCCTCCGGGTGCTCCGTTTTTCTCCCACAGTCGAAGGATGTGCAAGTTAGGTGAATTGGCCATGCTAAATTGCCCTTTGTGTCCAAAAAAGCTTAGATGGGGTTACTGGGTTACGGGGATAGGGTGGAGGTGTGGGCTTAAGTAGGGCGCTCTTTCCAATAGCCAGTGCAGACTCGATGGGCTGAATGGCTTCCTTTTGCACTGTAAATTCCATGATTCTATGATTCTATGAGCACGCCCTCAACTCATCTGCCCCATCTGGCCATCAACACTGCCTCATGGCAAGGGTGGCACGTGACACAGTGGTTAGCACTGCTGCCTACAGCACTGAGGACCTGGGTTCGATCCCAGCCCTGGGTCACTGTCCGTATGGAGTTTGCACATTCTCCTCGTGCCTGTGTGGGTTTCACCCCCACGACCCAAAAATGTGCAGGTTAGGGGGATTGGCCACGCTAAATTGGAAAAAATAATTGGGTACTCTAAATTTAAACAAAAAACACTGCCTCATGGCCAACCTCCTCACCCTGTAGGATCTCCTCTTCATCGTGCTCCTCAAAGTCCTTCTCATCCGAGGAAATGTGCCTCTCCTCCATCTCCTCCTTGGCAGTTCATCCACCCGTTGAAGCATCAGGTTGTGAAGGACGCAGCTGACGACACCCTCTGCGGATTGTATTGTAGGGTTCCACCAGACCGGTCCAGGCACCAGAACCTCACTTCCAGCCTGCCAGTGGTCTGCTCCACCAATGTGCGAGTAGCACCATGAGCCTCCTTGTGTCTGGCCTCAGTTGCACTCTGCGGCTTCCGCACAGGCGTGATCAGCCACATCCTCAGTGGCTGTCCGCTGGTCCTGAGGAACCAACCCTGTAGCCACTGTGGACCCTTAAAAATGGAGTGGATCTGAGAGCGGCTCAGGATGTAGCTATCGTGAACACTCCCCAGGAACCTAGCACACACCTGGAGGATGTGCTTTGTGTGGTCACAGACCAACTGCAAATGTAAGGGGTGGAAGCCCTTGAGGTTGATAGGCTGCACTCCTTGATGCCACGGGGATCAGAGAGCCACATGAATGAAGTCGATGGCAACCTGCACCTGTGGAAAGCGCGGGATCTGGGCAAACCCATGGCTCATGCATCCTGGCTACCCTGATCCCGGTCAAAATGGATGTAGTTGTGTGCCCTTGTGAAGAATGCATCCATCACCTCCTTGTTGCACTTATGTACGGAGGCTTTAAAGATGCTGCAAAGGCCACCTGTGAAGCCCTAAAAGGAGCCAGTCACCTACAGGTTGAGGGCAACTGTGACTATCAAAGCTAAAGGCAGTCG
The DNA here is from genome assembly GCF_902713615.1 of Scyliorhinus canicula. Lineage (NCBI taxonomy): Eukaryota > Metazoa > Chordata > Chondrichthyes > Carcharhiniformes > Scyliorhinidae > Scyliorhinus > Scyliorhinus canicula. The sequence goes on along the minus strand of NC_052147.1, from coordinate 76,777,732 downwards.
ATACCCTCCTGATCCCCATGGCATAGGTGAGCCACCAGGTCCCTTGACAGATGAGGTCTTCAATGATACTGGTTCTCGCTCCTCTGCAGGAAATTAAGCCGCTGTCTGTAAGCCCTGGGTCATAGAGGTCCCTCAATTGGCAGTGGAACAGGCCCTGCAACCCCGTCCCCTGTAGGCTTCTGCTCCTCCCTCTGGAGAGCCAGGTGCCTCCATTGACATCTCGTCTCTTCTTGATGCCATGGGAGAATGATAGCAAGTTTCACAGGCTCCATCTCTGTCTTGCACTAATCACTGCAAATGAAAAGAGAGAGTTAACGGTTAGGTTTTGCCTCCAAGGGTTAACCCTTTGCCCATTCACCATTAGCTGCATCTCAATGGTCATTACTAATTTGCTGGCCACCACATTGAGGACATGTCCCTTACCAAGTCTCAGATTGGACACAAGCTTGACCGAGTGGCACAGCTTTGGCCAGCCTACTGTATCCTGAGCTCTCAGGCAAGGCAGAGGCATTTTACCCAAGGCCTTGCACACAGCCTAGTCAACAAGGGGCACTTGTCAAGGTGCAGCAGCACACACATCTGATGGGTCAGAGCACTCTGATCAGCTCATGCATCCTTGCACACTGTCAAAGGATATGTATGTGCTTGCCCACTTGGCCAGTAGTGCAGTGCAACCATAGCTGTCACTGAATATGCGCCATGGGCTAACTGCCGAGATGCAATCAGTGGCACTCACAGAGGTCAGTGGTGAGGTGGTGGGCATAATCGGGTTAGCTGTCACACTGCAGGAATTGCAGCTGATCAATCACAGGTGCAAAGGAAAGCTCATTACTGACATGCTTCACCATTAGACTTGCCCTTATCAATATTGAATTCATTGGCAACATCCATCCACATATCAGTGGAGCCATCAATCTATGATGACTGACCATCTACCCATCACGCTAGCCCAGGCTTCCCTTCGCAGTGTCAGGGCCCTCCAAGAAGGCAGAGGCCCAGGTGCGGAAGATTGCAGCATCAGCAAAGGTCAGTTTAAAACTTTGCTTTTGCCCCTTCTGGCGCTAAGTCCTCCCCCTTTCTGGTCCCTCTTCCCCACTTCTGTCACCAGGGCCTTTACCTCAGGCTCCTTTGCCCCTTCAGCCTTTTCCCTTCAGCCCCTGAGACTTCAGCCCCTGGGCCTTCAATCCCTTGCATTCAGCATTCTGGTCCCTTGAATTGGTTCCTTCTGGTGCCAGTGTATCTCCTACTACCCCCCTCGCTGCTATCCCCATGCTGATTCCACCCTTGCTGGTGCCTTAGCCACCACCCCCCCACTCCTTCACGGGTACACCCACCGTCACCTGAAGGACCTTTGCCAGTTCCCCCTCGCCCTTACCTGTGCCCTCCCTCCCCTGTGAGTCAGCGGTGCCCGTGGCGAGCTGCACACTCACCTCTGAACCCCCCTCGGAGGTGAGCTCGCCGGGTTCCTGTTTTTTAAAAGCAGTCGTAAATGGCACCATTGCGACATCACGCCACCACGGGCAGATGTTTGAGCGTCAGGGATGGTTTCTGTGAGGAGGGTTGATAATGAGATGCAAATGTATTCAAATGAGTTTCCCAACACTGCATGGCAGGGACTACATTACGTCGCTGGTGGAGACAGGGACAATCGCCACAAGACTTCCTGCCTACGTAAAATGCGATTTGGGCCTCTCACAAGAAATTCTGTTCCTGTCGCCAGTCACGCCCAATAAGAACAGGGGCAAATAATCCTGGCCCTCGTCTCATTTATATCTGCCGCCAAGTGGCAGCTGGAACCCTGTGGAAGGATGGCGGATGCTCAGCTTTCCGCTATATCATGAACTACCATCAAAACTTAGTTTCTAAAATAATTATGCTCCAACTAAGAACTCTGAATTCCTCTTAATGTTAGTAGCATTGATCTTTGAAAATCCTGCTAATTCTTACTCCTAAATGCATAAAATCCACAGAATCTACAATACAGAAGGCCATTCGGCCCATTGAGTCTGCACTGGATCTTGGAAAGAGCATCCTACTGAAGCCTACATCTCCACCCTAACCCCATAACCCAGTAACCCCACCAAACCTTTTGGACACTAAGGGGCAATGGCCAATCCATCTAACCTGCACACCTCTGGAAACCAGAGCACCTGGAGGAAACCCACGCAGACACGGGGACAAAGTGAAAACTCCACACAGGCAGTCGCCCGAGGCTGAAATTGAACCAGGGACCCTGGAGCTGTGATGCAGCAGTGCTAACCACTGTGTCACCAGGCCACCCTTTGAAGATGTATATTATTAAAGCATAATATTATACATCTTTAACGGAAAATATGGAATGAATTGGGTCTGTCAAGATTCGCACTAGAACTCACATCAGCATTGCAAGTCTTACTGTTGCAACAATTTTTTCCATTAAATGATTGTAAATTTTGAAATGGTGTAAACTTATTTTAAATGCAAACCGTTCCCTCTCCCTGAAGGCCACGCCTGACTGTTCTGCATTGTCTCAAAGTTTAAAATTACTTTTTTACAAGTTGTATGCTTGTCATTGGGAGCTTTAATGAATTCACATTGACCTCGATGTAAAGCTTTTCTGATGAAAATAGTGGAGCCCGCCAAAGAGTTGGCCTTTCCTGTGCTAATATATCCACCCAAAAATGATTTGTTTCTTTGGGCTAGGCAAAGGCAAATTTTCAGCAGCAGTTAACTTTCAACATGCTTGACTCCTGTTTCCTGCCATTTTCAAATAGCTTTCCCCAGGAAACTCTGCCTCTGAAGTTATGAAAAGCAATGGTAACTTCAGGAATAGACACAGAACATTCCCAGGCTGGAACACTATCGAATCATAGACTGGTTACAGCACAAAGAGGCCATTTGGCCCATCACATCTGCATTGGCTTTATGGAGGAACAACTCATCGAGTGCCACTCACTTGCCTTTTCCCTGTTGCCCTGCAAATTCTTCTTTTTCTGATAATGATCCCTTTTGAAAGCCTCGGTTGATATTGCCTCCACCTCACTCTTTGGCAGTGCATTTCAGATCCTAGCCTGTAATTGTGTGAGAAAGATTTTCTGCGTGTTGCCATTGCTTCTTAGTTACCCCCAGCAAATCAAGGGGTAGAGTCAAGGCAGGAGACTAAAATTATAACAGGGGAAATGAGACTCAGCAAGTGGTCGGAGGGGGCAGGGAGAAAAAGCCTCAGCATACGGCAACAGTCAAGTTTAGATGTTACAAAAATAACAAAAAGACAAAGGGCGGATGAAATTCTTCGCCTCGCGCGGGCAGTAGCGGAATTCCTGGTGAGCTGGAGAATCTAGTGTCTGGGAGAAAGGGGGATCGGCGCAGCCCCCCGTTGGTGTCAGGCTCGAAGTTTGCGCCGCACGCCAGCAGATGGGCGCAAATGGGTCTTAATGACTCATTTGCATCCACATAACGGGCCGGACACCTGGGCCGGGATTCTCCAATAATTGGAATATGTCCCCATACCCGCCAGAAAACGGGCACGACACACTCCGGAATTTTTCCATTTTTAAGAGGGCTTGCAAGGCTCCTGTGTGCACCGCGCAGCTCCTGCTGCTGATTCGGGGCCCTGCACTCCCGGCCACGAGTCCGCGCATGATCGCGGCGGCCGCCTGTGGCACTGGCCCCGCGCAATATGGCAGACCCACACAGCGGGCTGGCGCGGAAGAAGGTAAGCCCCCTCCCAGATCATACGTGCCCGCCAATCGGTGGCCCCCGATTGCAGGCCTCGCCGTAGTGGAGGCCCCCCCCCCCCCCCCGGAGACTGATCCCCCGCCCCCCACCAGGACGGCCACCGCAGCCGCGATGCTAAGCTTCTGCCGGGTGGAACCATACGAGAACCACGCCGGTGGGAACTCAGCCGGTCGACCATGGAGAATTGCCGCAGGGACCTCGTTCGACGGTCCCCGACCGGCGCCGCGTCGGCCACGCGCACGAGGCTGGCGGCGATTCTCCAGTCCGAGTGCGATTTCAGCACGGAGGCTCATAGAATGCCAGCCCATGTTCTCTGGGCCCTCGTGATTCTCCGACCCTCTGGGCCGGATATCACATGGGCGAGAATTATCGCAGGTACGGACAAGCATGGCCCTGACGTGTTGGACCTTGTGGTGGGCCAAGGGGGTGACTCCTAAAGGGAGTTAACCCCAATGTCCATTCGAGGGCCACCCTCTCCCCCCCCACCCACAATGCAAGACCTGCCCACCCCACCAACACCAGACGTCCCCACCGCCCCCTGCCAGAGACCACTCCCAGAGACCCTCTAAATAAGAAGACCACCCCAGAGGCCCCCAAATAAGGAAATCCTCCACAGAGACCCCAAAATAAAGAGACCCCCCCGGAGAGCCCTAAATAAAAAGACTCCTGAGACTGCCTAAATAAGGGAACACCAAGATACCGCCTAAATAAAGAGACCCCCCCATGGGCCCGCAGAACAGAGACCCCGTCAGGAAGCCCCCCAAGAAAAGATACCCCTGTCGCGAAGCTAGAGGATAGTCCAGACAGAGACAGTGAAAACAGTTACTGTTATAATACTCACCTGGGCAATACACCTGCTGGCTCGGACACAGGAAGCACCACATGTCAATTCATGGAAAGAGAAAGTGGTGACTTACGTTTAAACCCCCTCAGATCTTTGTCTATTTAATTGAGAGTACCCGATTAGTTTTTTCCTATTAAGGAGCAATTTAGTGTGGTCAATGTTGGTGAGGCACAATGAGAGTAGCTTGCTTGTTTGGTAGGGGGAAGGGGTTAGTCCAGGTGGCAGGTAGTCTGCAAGCTCGGGGTTGGGTGGGAAGGGGATTGGGGGGGGGGGGGGGGGGAGATAGAGACCTAACTGTGACCAGGGGATTTTCTTTGTCTCATCCTTTGGATGGGGTCATTGGCCATCTTAGGTGGGCCTGCGACCTAGCAATTAGCAATGAAGGGATGATTCATCATGGCGGTAATGGCTGACTTGACGGTTGGGGTCCGAAAGACCCCGACAAGACTAGTCACCTGGAAGGAGCAGGGCCTGGGCGGGTCTGTGAAAAGACTGAGAGTTTTCTCTCATTTAAAGAGTTTGGAGACAATGTGGTGTTTTTACAGGAGACACTTACGGGTGTGGGACCAGGCCAGGCTTAGGAAGGCCTGGGTGAGCCACGTTTTTAACTCAGACTTTGATAGCAGGGCCTGGGGGTGCCGATTTTAATCAATGAAAGGGTCTGCTTTCAAGCAGGGAAGATTCTGGCTGATCAGGTGCGGGGGGTCGGTAATTGATGATTGCAGGCACACTGGAGGGAAGGCCGGTGGTAAACGTATACGCCCCGAATTGGGGTCATGTAACGTTTAGAAGGAGGCTGTTGTCCACAATACGGGATCTAGATTCTCACCAACTGATACGGGGGGGGGGGATGTAAACTGTCTATTGGACCTGAAGCTGGATAGCTCTAGGCTGAAGTGGCTAGCCCCTTCCGGGATGACAAAGGTGCTTTCTGCGCTCATGACAGAGACAGGGGGTACGGACCCGTGGCGGTTTGTGCTGCCTAGGGGTAAAGAGTTCTCATTTTTTCCCTCCAGTACACAAGGTGTACTCAAGGGTCATGGATAGGACTCTTCTCCCGGGGTGAAGAGGGCGGAATATTCAGCTTTGACCTATGTTTCACATTTGGTATGTCTAGTGTTGTTTTTATTATCCGAGGCATAGAGTATAAGAGAAAGGAGGCCATGATGGAGCTGTACAAACAGTGGTTAGGCCACAGCTGCAGTCTGTGTGCCATTCTCATCACCACACTAGAGGAAGGAAGTGATTGTGGTGTTCTTTGTGGTTCAGATCCTTGGATGGTTGGCATAGTGTTCACAAAGACCACAGTTACCTTTTATATTAAACAAAGTTTAAGATTTATTTGCACTACTTAATTGAATTTGACTCTTACTTCTATATAAATAAACAATTGACAATAAACATACAATCTACACTCATCTGCCACTAATCTATACACTAACACAATAACTATGATCTGCTCTCACTCGCACTATCTTTCCTACAGTCTGTTCTCTAGCCTTCTCTTCAACTCTCTCCCAGAAGGCTCAGCATCAATGCTTTATTTAGTTCTGCATCTAGCTCCCTCTAGTGGTTGATTTGGACATGACATTAGCCCTTACAGTTCTGTACATTTCTTATAAGGTCATAGTGATTGCTCTAGAAAGGGTGCAGAGGAATTAACCAGGGTGCTGCCTGGGCCGGACCGTTTCAGCTATCAAGAAAAACTGGATCGGCTGGAGCAGAAAAGGCTGAGGGGGGACCTGATTGAGGAGCATAAAATTCTGAAAGGCTTGGATAGGGTAGATAGAAAGGAACTTTTCTCCTTAGCGGAGGGGTCAATAACCAGGGGACATAGATTTAAGGTAAGGGGCAGGAGATTTAGAGGAGATGTGAGGAAAGGCTTTTTCACCCATAGGGTGTTTGGAAATGGAACTCACTACCTGAAATGGTGTTGGAGGCAGGGACCCTCATAACATTGAAGAAGTATTTAGATGAGCACTTGGAATGCCATAGCATTCAAGGCTATGGACCAAGTGCTGGAAAATGGGATGAGAGTTGACAGGTGCTAGATGGCCGTTTCAGGCATGATGGGCTGAAAGACCTCTTTCCATGCTGTACAATTCTATGACTCTAAGGAAGAAGCCATCATCATGCAAGATTGTGACTACTCATTCTGAGATTGATGTCCTTCATTGAGATGTGGAGTTTAGCAAAGACGGTGTTAATGTCAAGCCTGCATCGAGGGGAGAGGTGAAATGGGCTGGCATGAGCAAGCTGTCTTCATTGCCCTGGGACCTTGTCATTACCAGGGTCTCACAGCATCTCTGCCATGTCTGGCCCATGCTAAAGCCTCTTCCTTTGGGGTGTCAACACCCTCGCTTTCTTCGAGTCACCTCTTTTGACATCCTCCTCATCAGAGGAAACATGCAGCTCTCAATCTCTTCATGTGACAATCATCCCCCCTTTAGAGCAGCAGGTTGTGTTGAGTGCAGCAAACTACATTGATTCAGGAGACCCTCTGGGGAGAGTACTGGACAGTGCCGTCTGACTGGTTTTGGATTTGTTTATTGTCATGTATACCGAGTTACAATGAAAAGTATTGTTCTGCGTACAGTCTAGACAAATCATTCCATACATAAAAAAACATAGGACATACATAATACATGATGTAAATGCGTAGACACAGGCATCGGGTGAAGCATACAGGAGTGTAGTACTGCTCAATAGAGGAGATGTGTGAAAATATCAGTTCAGTCTATAAGAGGGCCATTTAGGAGTCTGGTAATAGCGGGGAAGAAGCTGGTTTTGAATCTGTTAATGCGTGCTCTCAGACATTTCTATCTACTGCCCGGTGGAAGAAGTTGGAAGAGTGAATAAGCTGGGTGGAAGAGGTCTTTGATTATGCTGCCCGCTTTCCCCAGACAGTGGGAGGTATAGACAGAGTCAATGGATGGGAGGCGGGTTCGCGTGATGGACTGGGCTGTGTGCATGACTCTGTAATTTCTTACGTTCCTGGGTCGAGCAGTTGCCATACCAGGCTGTGATGCAGCCAGATTGGATGCTTTCTATGGTGCATCTGTAAAGGTTGGTAAGGGTCAATGTGGACATGCCAAATTTCCTTAGTTTCCTGAGGAAGTATAGGCGCTGTTGTGCTTTCTTGGTCGTAGCGTCAATGTGTGTAGATCAAAACAGGTTGTTGGTGATGTGCACACCTAGGAATTTGAAGCTATCAACCATCTCTACCTCGGCACCATTGATGCAGACAGGGGTGTGTACAATACTTCACTTCCTGAAGTCAATGACCAGCTCTTTAGTTTTGCTGACATTGAGGGAGAGATTGTTGTCATTACACCATGTCACTTGGTTCTCTATCTCCCTCCTGTACTCTGACTCATCATTGTTCGAGATCCGACCCACTACGGTCATGTCATCAGCAAACTTGTAGATGGAGTTGGAGCCAAATTTTGCCACACAGTCGTATGTATATAGGGAGGGCAGCACGGTAGCATTGTGGATAGCACAATCGCTTCACAGCTCCAGGGTCCCAGGTTCCATTCCGGCTTGGGTCACTGTCTGTGCGGAGTCTGCACATCCTCCCCGTGTGTGCGTGGGTTTCCTCCGGGTGCTCCGGTTTCCTCCCACAGTCCAAAGATGTGCAGGTTAGGTGGATTGGCCATGATAAATTGCCCTTAGTGTCCAAAATTGCCCTTAGTGTTGGGTGGGGTTACTGGGTTATGGGGATAGGGTGGAGGTGTTAACTCGATGGGCCGAATGGCCTCCTTCTGCACTGTAAATTCGATGTAATTCTATGTAATAGTAGGGGACGAAGTAAGCTGCCTTGCGGGGCCCTGGTATTGAGGACTATTGTTATTTATCCTTACTAATTGTGGTCTATGGGTCAGGAAGGGGAGGGTCCAGTTGCAGAGGTAAGAGCCAAGTCCTAGGTTTTAGAGTTTTGAGATGAGTTTAGCTGGAATTATGGTGTTGAAGGCGGAGCTGTAGTCAATGAATAGGAATCTCATGTAGGAGTCCTTGTTGTCGAGATGCTACAGGGATGAGTGTAGGGCCAGGGAGATGGGGTCTGCTGTGGACCGGTTGTGGCAGTATGCGAATTGCAGTGGGTCAAGGCATTCTGGGAGTGTGGAATTGATGTGCCTCAGGACCAACCTCACAAAGCACTTCATAATGGTCCAGACATCTGAAATGCTTCTTCATCATGCCAATGGTCTTCTCAATCAAGGAGCCTATTGAAGAATGCGATGCATGGTACCTGTCCTTGGAAGCATTCTATGGCTTCCAAAGGGTTGTCATTAGCCACATTATTTGGCCTTTATCACTGATGAGCCAACTCCAAATCTGCTGAGGGTCCTTGAAGATTTGAGGTACCTGTAAGTGACTCAATATGCGAAAGTCGAGTGAGCTCCTGGGGTATCTTGCACAGATCAGCATAATCTGCTTTTAGTGATCACAAATCAGCTGCTCGATGAGGTAGAGGTTTTCACGATTGCTAACTTGGAGTTGCTGCTGCCAGGGAGCACTTAGTGCAACAAGTGTCCAGACACTGGCACTCTGAACCTGTTGGAAGCTGGAGAGCACTGAAAATTCCACTGCTCCGGCAACCTGACTGGCTTCATCAAGGGAGAACTGAACATAGTTGGTTGCCTGACTGAATAGGGCATCAGTGACCTCTCATATGAATGGAGGATTGTGATATTTCGCAGAGGCCCCTATTGGAGCCCTGGAACGAAACACTCACAAAAAAGTGTTGAGTATGATGATCACCATTCGGGCCACTCGATGGATGGCCTCTCGTTCCTGTGGTGCCGGATCCTCCTGAAGAATGTGGCAGATGTGAGCCGCCACATCCTTTGACAAGCAGAAACGTCTGATGCATTCAAATGCAAATATGAGGGGCACATTGGTCATGCCAAATACTTTTGTGGAATTGGCCTCTCCTCCTCAGTTGCATGAAGCCATGTTGCCTGCTAGTTGCTCCCTACATTCCACACTCCTCCTTTTGTGTCTGTGGAAAAATAGTTGAGAGACATGATTGAACATGACCCTTCAATAATCGCCTTCCATTGCCAAGCTAGGGATCCATTATGAAGCCCTTGGGCAGCTCTCATTCTTTGGGCGAAAGCTCCAACCCCCAGCAGGGTCAGAGAATCGCCTGGGGCCGCCGAAAATCCCGCCCCCGCTGTGGCAGAGATTCGCCGCCACCTGGGAAGTGGCGGTTGCGGGAATCTCGCCACTCCGATCGGAGAGGCCCCTGCGGTGATTCTCCGGCCCGGATGGGCCGAAGTCCCGCCGCTGGGAGGCCTCTCCTGCCGCCGACGTTTAAACCACCTCTGGAACGGCGGGATCAGCGGCGCGAGCAGGCCCCCGGGGCCCTGGGGGTGCGGGGGGTGATCAAACCCCGGGGGTGCCCCCACGGTGGCCTGGCCCGCGATCGGTGCCCCCCGCTCAGACTCTGGGACTGTGCCCTGGCTGCACTATTTTCCTCCGCGCCCGCCACGGCCTTCGCCATGGCGGAAGCGGAAGAGAACCCTACATCGCGCATGCGCCGGCAGTGACGTCAGCTGCCAGCTGCCGCTGACGTCACTGCCGGCGCATGCGCCGACCGGTGAAAGCCTTTCGGCCAGCCCCGCTGCCGGGGCGCCGGTTTTTTGCGCCGGTATTCTGGTGGCAACCGTTCTGGCGCGGGACTAGCCCCCAAAGGTGGGGAGAATTCCCCACCTTTGGGGAGGCGCGACCCCTGAGTGGTTGGCACCACTCCCCTACTCCGGGACCCTCCGTCACGCCGGGTAGGGGAGAATGCCGCCCCAGATATTTCAGCCCCAGATCCTCCCTTGCAGCTGGAGTGTAGCCTTAAGGATTACTGGTTGCTGAGCCCAACCTCCCCCACACATCAGGCATGTCAGCACATTCGCAAAGGTGATTGGATATGAATGAATGGGCCAAGTGCAATCAACCTCAGTCAGGGCATTTTCTTTGGAGTAGACTGGAGTCCAGCCTTGCTCTAATGTATAATAATCTTTATTATTGTCACAAGTAGGCTTACATTAACATTGCAATGGAGCAATGGAATGGCTGTGAAAATCTACTGGTCACCACACTCTGGCGCCTGTTCGGGTACACAGAGGGAGAATTCAGAATGTCCAATTCACTTAACAAGCACATCTTTCGGGACTTGTGGGAGGAAACCGGAGCATCCGGGGGATACCCACGCAGACATGGGGAGAACATGCAGACTCCACACAGACAATAACCCAAGTGGGAATCGAACCTGGGACACTGGCGCTGTGAAGCAACAGTGCTAACCAGTGTCCTACCGTGCACTTAATCATTGACCGGGAAAAGCCTGAACCTCTCAGCTGCAATGTGTGACGTTGTTTGGAGCATTTTGTGAATGTGCCTGAGTCCTGGCTCCTTTATAGTTGGACCCTCTACCCTTTGTGCCTATGAGGGGGATGAATGGTCTCAAACTACATTTGGCCCCAAGTCCTGATGAATTCTTCAAGAATGCGCACCATGAGTTGAGGTCATCATGGAATCATAGAATTTACAGTGCAGAAGGAGGCCACCAAGTCTGCCCGGGCCCTTGGAAAGAGCACCCTACTTAAGCCCACACCTCCACCCTATCCCCATAGTGTCCAAATCCTTCAACAGGCATTTGAGTCTTCCCAACGTGTCTCAGCTGAGTCTTGCTCTCCATGTGCTGAATCAGAAATTAATAAGGAGCCTCTTCAGTCCGCTCAAAGGTTCAGTAGCCAACTCCTCTCACACAGCCTCGGACTCCATGCCCAGGGATTATTTTCCAAAGGTATGTTTCAACTGTATAATTACATCGGCTGTTAAAATAGTGCTGCTCCGCTTCTACTACGAGACCAGCTTCCCATCTCCCCTCCCTTTCAACATCCAAGTCCATCCTGGAAGAGCATTATGTGCAAGCTCCCTTCCCTCCAATCACTCTCCGCCTCCTCCCTTAACCCTGGAGTCCATCATTATTCTCGTAGATACCCTTGGCCTATCCCCTGAACCATTTTCTGTGGATGTCCCTATGCCCCATGTTGACCTTACCCCTTCTCTTTTTTAAGCCCTATGCACAGTGACCAACCGAGAACCCTCCCCATGAGCCTATCAAATGCCCCCCTCTCATTTGCCAATTCCCCCATGACAGGCTGTAGATGCCATCCCTGACTGCAATTGTGTCACCTGCAACCTAGTACTAAGCCACCAACTCAAAGGAACAAAGTGTGTGCGGGACTGACCACACCTTGCGATGCACAACTGACACAGCGCAGACAGGCCCTCCCCTCCCTGGACTGGGTACAGGACATGGGTGCCAGGCATTGTAGCACGGTGCACACTGCCCAGGGTCTGACTTTGCTTTCTGGCTCTAACTACTTGGTGCATACTGTCTCAGGCTTGCCCAGACATATCTCATTCTTTGTTCTTCCTTCAATCAACCTCTCCCCCATCCCAGCTATGTGTCTCAGTTCACCTCTTCCCTTCTGGATTCCAGTCAGCACAACCCCCCCACCCCCCACCTTAATAATACAGGTCCCTTCTCCCCGAACCTCCGACTCCTCACCGACCTAACCTGACTAGCCACCTGAACCTCCAACCCTCCCCAACTCTCTCATCACTGCCTGACCCTCCAACTCCCTTCCCCCCGACACTCCATTCACTCTCAAACCTCCTGATCCTCTGATTCCCCTGACCTGACCAAATGTCATCACTCTACCCAGCTGGCACCTTCCCCCTCCTACCCCCTTTGATACCTGCCACCCTGCCCAGTTGCCTCCCTTCCCACCGTACCCATTTATCTCAGTCACACTCATTCACTAACGCACTGAAAAGCTATTTAAAAATGCCAAAGCTTTTCCGTGTGTTCATGATAAAAAAACATCTGGTTCGCTAATGTCCTTTCGGGAAGAGAATCTGTCACCTTTACCTGGTCTGGCTTACATGTGACTCCAGACCCACAGAAATGTGGCTGACTCTTAAATGCCCTCATGGATAGGCAATAAATGCTGGCCCAGCCAGTGACATCCACATCCCGTGAACGAGTAGAACAATGAATGAAAACTTACCAAAAGAAGGAAGCTAATGCCATGCTAGGAAGGCGTGGCTTAGCTTCCCCTGGAGATCCTGGGAAATGAGGAAGGACACCCAGAGAAGGTCCGCTCCACATTCCCGAAGAGGCTCGGCTTGGAGGCCTGGGCCAGAAATACAGAGCTCTGATGCCAGGTAGAAAATGGGAGTGGGGTGACAATCTGAATGGTTACCCCTCCTTGGCAGCTTCAGCCCTATTTTTCTGATCCTTCCTCATTAAAGTGAAGGTCCAAGTGGGGCTGGTTTAGCTCAATCGGCTAAATCGCTGGCTTTTAAAACAGACTAAGCAGGCCAGCAGCATGGTTCGATTCCCGTACCAGCCTCCCCGGACAGGCGCCGGAATGTGGCGACTAGGGGCTTTTCACAGTAACTTCATTGAAGCCTACTTGTGACAATAAGCTAATTTCATTTCAAGTGAATTTTCTTTGCCAAATCAAAAGTGCAAGCTGTTGGTTCTGAGCCATTCTTAGCATTCCCCTCCAATACATGGGCATTAAGCCGAGCCCTTTCCAATTTCCTCACTTTCTAGCCTCTCACTTTCCAATTCTGATTCGAGTTTTAAAATTGTTCCTTCTTCTCTGTCGATCTCAAACTTTTAAAAAATTTCCCTCTCTCTTTCCTTCCCCCCTTTCTAATTCTACCTTTTTCATTTGGCTTTCTCTTTCAAATTCAAATTTTTGCTGTTCCCTCTCCCTTCCAAATTTCATTCTCTCTTTTTCTAATTCACCTTTTGCTAATTCGACCTGAGCTTTTGTAAAGCCAGCCTTTCCTTCCTTAAACATTCAAGTGCTGAGTCACTCTCTCTGCTTTCCTAGCTCCGAGTGCCAAGTCAACCCTTAACTCCTCTGCCGCAGTCTTCAAGTTATCCTTTGTTAAATGTTCCAGGGCACCAAGTGATCAATGTGTTCTCTCCAGAAAGGTCTGAGCACTAAAAGTAGCAACATTGATTCCACTGGATGGAGCAGTAAATGTGAAATATTTTTGATTTACGTTCTGGAAAACTTCAGAATATTCAATATTTTGAAATCCCAGGTAAGCCCCCAATTTCTGCCAAACCACAGTGAGACAAATAGCTTTTCTTAAACAAAAGGAATTCCCATGACACCAATACAAACAAAAGCACTGTGCAAGATTTTGGGTGGGCCAAAATCGGCTAAGATGATTGGGCGGAGAATTGGTTTTGACTCCAAAATCATGGTGGACGTTGGGTTCACGCCAAATCGCAATTCTCTGGTGACTCGACATCGGCATCAATTCGTTCCACTCCGCACGTACAATAAACGCTGTTTGCTTATCATCAGCGGGCCTATAGAATCATAGAATTTACAGTGCAGAAGGAGGCCATTCGGCCCATCGAATCTGCACTGGCCCTTGCAAAGAGCACCCTGCCTAAGCCCACACCTCTACCCTATCCCCATAACCCAATAACCCCTAAGCGCAATTTAGCATGGCCAATCCACCTAACCTGCACACCTTTGGACTGCAGGAGGAAACCGGAGCACCCGGAGGAAACTCACACAGACACGGGGAGAGCCTGCACCCCTCGTCGGGAATTGAACCTGGGACCCTGGAGCTGCGAAGCAACTGTGCTAACCACTGTGCTACCGGGCCTGACCCATATTCTCCAGGGCCTCCACGATGCTCCACCTCTACTGGGGTAATTCCTGAGGGCGAGGTTCACTTGTGCTTTTAAAAATTGGGAAACAGGCACCGTGGCTGGTGAAGAAGAGAGAGGAGGCAGGACATGGAGAGGACTGCCATTGCCGTGGCCTGCAAAGCAGCCATCTTGCTGCACACCCCATTGACAACTTACCTTGGCCCCTGGATCTGCAGAGTGCCACCAGCTGGTTGGGCACGGGAGTAGGCACCATGCTAATATGTCAACATTTCACCCCCTGCACATAATGGAATTTGGAATACAGCTACCAATGGTAGCAGCCCTCCTAGTCGATAGGAGGACTCGCCACCTGAACCTGCAACCCTCCATCTCTCCAACTCCCTTCCCCCCTGTGGTGATATGATCTGCATACTCGTCTGCCATAGGGCCAGAACGGCGGCTTACCATTGGCCCTGGTCGGTCATGTGCCTCTCGACCGATTGGCCGAGAGGCTGAGTTAACCACGCCTCTATTAATGAGGTATAAATGCTCAGACGCCTGACGATCGTCCCTTTCCACTGTAGACGATCGCAGAGCTGTGTTCTAGTCAATTAAAGCCAGACTTTGGTAAATCACTCGCCTCGCGTACAATCGATGGTACATCACCCCCGACACTCCATTTACTCTCAAACCTCCTGATCCTCTGATTCCCCTGACCTGACCAAATGTCATCACCCTACCCAGCTGGCACCTTCCCCCTCCTACCCCCTTTGATGCCTGCCACCCTGCCCAGTTGCCTCCCCACTTCCCACCGTACCCATTTATCTCAGGCACACTCATTCACTAACGCACTGAAAAGCTATTTAAAAATGCCATAGCTTTTCCGTGTGTTCATGATTAAAAAACATCTGGTTCGCTAATGTCCTGTAGGGAAGAGAATCTGTCACCTTTACCTGGTCTGGCTTACATGCGACTCCAGACGCACAGAAATGTGGTTGACTCTTAAATGCCCTCAGGGGTAGGCAATAAATGCTGGCCCAGCCAGTGACACCCACATCCCGTGAACGATACACTGTGGCTGTATGAGCTGGAGCTGCTCGAGGATGAGGAAGCTGCAGAGCGTGCCCCAGAGGAACAGGAGGCAGCCGCTGTGGATGGAGAGCTGGCCGTCCAACAGGCCAAGGAGGAGGAGGAGGTGAAAAGGAGGTGGTGCATGAGGCCTTGTGTGTCCCGGCACCACATGTCATTTGATGATCTGCTGGACCAGGCATTCCGTCAAAGACTCCAGCTGAGCAGGGGAGCCGTGCAAAACATCTGCCAGATCATGGCACACCTGGCACCGAGGGGAATGGGGGAGGACACCCGCTCCCGGTGGCCATCGAGGGCCATGTGGTCGTTCCAGGCGCCGAGTGGGGAGCTGTCCGGGATCTCACAAACCTCAGTGCACAGGTGCATCCGCGGCGTCACGGAGACCATATATGCCCAGTCAGCACAATACATCCATTTCAATGTGGACTGCGCCCACCAGGATGCCCAGGCAGAGAGGTTCGCTTCCATCGCTGGGATGCCCTGGGTCCAGGGGGTGATCGACGGGGTGCATGTCATCTGCAGATGACAGGCCAGTTTTCACAAACTGAAAGGGATTCCACTTGATGAACATGCAGCTAATATGTGACTATCAGCTGTGCATCATTCACGTCTGCATCCGATACCCGGGCAATGTGCACTATGCCTTCATCCTGGCATACTCGATGGTTCCTGGCCTCTTCGAGGCACACCCCCAGCAGGGGGATTGGCTCCTGGGTGACAGGGGTCATCCACTGCGGCTATGGCTGATAACGCCTATCCGAAGGCCACAGATCGACTCAGAGACCCACTACAAAGACACCCATGCCAAGACCAGGGTCGTGACAGAGCGGTGCTTCGGCATCCTGAAGATGCGGTTCATATGCGTAGACCATTCTGAAAGGGCCATCCAGTACAGCAGTGGGAGGGTCACCAACATTGTGATGTCCTGCTATATCCTCCACAGCATTGAGCAGCAGAGGGCTGATGTGCTGGAGGAGGACGATGAATGCCAGTCCTCAAACGACAAGGAGGATGCGGGGGCGGGGGAGGATGAGCAGGACATGGGGCCCAGGCAGGCACGGGAGGCTGCATAACATGTGCTCTAGGGCCAATGCACACGGGATGCTCGCATCACCTCCAGGTTCACCAACTGTGGGGAGGGAGACAGTGGCCAGGGGCATGGACACTGCATCCCACCTCCATAAAGGCCACTCCCCCCTGCCCCCCCCGGCCGGCAACCCCATCCGTGATATCCATCTGCCGCACTATAGGATGCGGGCTCAAGGTTTGCAGTAACAGCAGGTCTGGTCCATAGGATGGAGGATGATGCACCAAGATGGGGTCTGATGCTCACATTGTTTGACAGCATCAGACTCCTGCCCAGGATAGTACTTCACACCGTCCACCTGGGTGATCCCTGAATATTAGCTTACCATTCCGTCACAAGGTCCCATTGACCAGGGACACTGGAGCGGTGGGCGCTGGTTGAACTGCGGTCCCTGGTCCAAGCCCACCCCCAATGTCCGCCCATTCCTTCCCCCCCACCTCCAGCAATCCCTCTGCAACCAGCCCAGAGCAGGCCAGCCCACCCCTCACAACCTTCTGACAGAGCACCAAGGCAGGTTGCAACATTTTTCACAGGTGTTTAATGTGAAAATATATATACAGCTTTGTGCCTTAGCGCCTATCACTATTTTGTGCCCTGCACCCTTGCCAACTTAATTCTTCACCTTCACAGCCTTCAACACGGCATCAATGAAGACAAACATCTTACCAAGGTCATCCCCACACTCCCACTACTTGCTTTCAAACAAATGCGCAACCTCAAACAAACCATTGTTTGCAGCGAACTACCCAGCCTTCAGAACAGTGACCACGACACCACACAGCCCTGCCATGGCAATCTCTGCAAGACATGCCTGATCATCGACATGGGTACCACCATTACACGTGAGAACACCACCCACCAGGTACGTGGTGCATACTTGTGTGACTCGGACAACGTTGTCTACCTCACACGCTGCAGGAAAGGATGTCCCAAAGCGTTCTATATTGGCGAGACCATGCAGACACTGCGACAACGGATGAATTGACATCGTGTGACAATCGCCAGGCAGGAATGTTCCTTTCCAGTTAGGGAACACTTCAGCAGTCAAGGGCATTCAGCCTCTGATCTTCACGTAAGCGTACTCCAAGGTGGCCTTCAGAATGCGCGACAACACAGAATCGCCGAGCAGAAACTTATAGCCAAGTTCCGCACACATGAGTACGGCCTCAACCGGGACCTTGGATTCATGTCGCATTACATTCACCCCCCACCATCTGGCCTGGGCTTGCAAAATCCTGCCAACTGCCCTGGCTTGAAACAATTCACACCTCTTTAACTGTGATTACCCCCTCTCTCCAGTTGCTCCATCTGGACCTGTAAAGACTTAATTACCTGCAAAGACTCGCATTCAAAGTATCATCTTGCATCTTTGACTTTGTCTATATATATGTTTCTGGAACCCACCTCTTCATTCACATGAGGAAGAAGCTGTGCTCCGAAAGCTAGTGAATCGAAACAAACCTGTTGGACTTTAACCTGGTGCTCACCCCAGTCCAATGCCGGCATCTCCACATCATCAACTTAATTGATGTCTACTTTTCTGGCCTTAGGGGCCCTAACGCTAGGCCTATGTTAATCCCCAGATGGTGCAACAGGATCGGAGGCGACAAACTGTGATTCCTGCCTTGTGACCTGGGTCCCTTTTGGCAGCCATCTTCTGAGACCGGGCCTGGATGGCCCCGGCTGCTGCTCAGGTATCCCAGCTGACTTGGTGCCACCCCGTTCAGCCCGCTGCCCATGTAATGCGCCAGGGATGAGAGTGGGGGGGGGGGGGGTCCGAGATGCTGCGGTCTTCTGGCATCACTCCTGTGGGAATCACTGGCGTGGGCCCCACCACCCTCTCTTCTCTCGGGTTGCCCGGTGCCATACAGGCTACTCCATGGGACAATAAATATCAGGTGAAGGATATTTCAACTAAAAGGTCAATTTCACTTTAAATAATACAACAAAGAAACACATAGTTACAAGGACTTACATTACTTTCTGGACAAATGAGGGACCACTGGCAGTCTTTCAACTTTGACCCCTGCTACCACTTCCCACAGTTTTGATTGCTGGGTCGTATTCACCAGCAACTGAATTCCACCCGAAGATGCCAGATACGGTTACCGCTGACAAGTGAACATCTACAAACTCACTCTCACTCTTGTCATGACAGTCCTGAAGGCACAGAATCACAAGAGACTCTCTTCCCTGAAAACTTTAGAAAGTCTGAAAGACTCTGGCAACACTGAGACAGCAGCAATGCCCCCCCCCCCCCCCCAACCTTACCCTTTTTAGGACACTACGGGCAATTTAGCATGGCCAATCCACCTAACCCGCACATCTTTGGACTGTGGGAGGAAACCGGAGCACCCGGAGGAAACCCACGCACACACGGGGAGGACGTGCAGACTCCGCACAGACAGTGACCCACCCGGGAACCGAACCTGGGACCCGGAGCTGTGAAGCATTTATGCTAACCACCATGCTACCGTGCTGCCATAATGATTGCATCATCGTATTGATGGCATCATCGACAGTTTGGGTGACCAACGGTCAGTCTATTCTTGCAGCCTGTGATAAAGCACCTTTCTAATGAAGCCCTTGTTTATTTTGTACCTTGGTGGTCTGCAAGCCTCGACTTTAAAAATGCCACACAATGGCTCTTGTCCAATCCATAATGTTGCCCTTCCTGTCTTCAGCTCTTTGCGACTGTAAAACACATATAATACCACAGTTTCTGCTCAGGCACCTGCTTCAACATTAGGATCTGTTTGAAGACTGCCAAACAGAAAAGTGTTCCTTTTCATAGAATTTACAGTGCTGAAGGAGGCCATTTGGCCCATCGAGTCTGCACCGGCTCCAGGAAAGAGCACCCTACCCAAGGTTAACATCTCCACCCTATCCCCATAACTCAATAACCCCACCCAACACTAAGGGCAATTTTGGACACTAAGGGCAATTTATCATGGCCAATCCACCTAACCTGCACATCTTTGGACTGTGGGAGGAAACCGGAGCACCCGGAGGAAACCCACGCACACACGGGGAGGATGTGCAGACTCCGCACAGACAGTGACCCAAGCCGGAATTGAACCTGGGACCCTGGAGCTGTGAAGCGATTGTGCTATCCACAATGCTACCGTGCTGCCCGTTTGCAGAGGACCTTGCTTGTTCCCTCTTGACCCAAATTCGCAGTGTCTTTTCAATGACTGAACAGAAAACGCTGGCTAAAATTTGCTTCCTTTTTTCCCTTTGACTCTGAGCAGTTCAACCCTAGTTCAACTTCATGTCACAGGCATTTCTTGGAAGTAAACAATGTCATAATCAGGAAGCCAATGAACCCTCTTTGGGAGGACTCTCCAACCCACTTTGGCCTTAAAGGGACATTGCAAAAAAGAAAATGGGGCATCACATTTTTTGGAAACTTATTTGTAGTAGAGTCCAAGGAAACACCATTGAGCACTGTCCTACTTTCTGAGTTTTCTGTTGGAGATACTGCCATTTTATCAGGTACTTGACATCAGGATCTTCAATTAGAAGCACTGAATGTCACGACAGAATTTATGATTTCAGATGTGCATCATCACTGTCCCAAAATATCTTTTTCAATTATATCTTGCACCAAAGCAATCACCTGCGTTGAAAATTTCTCCCTAGTGAGAAGGAAAGCATTGGAGCTTGAAGGTTAGACAGGGAAGAAGTGGATACAATCAGTTCAGTGAGAGCAATAGAAAGTCTAAAGCTGGACATGATACTCCCACAGTGGACATAAAATTATTAGAATTTTGAAAGGTAGCCAACATAAATCTGTCTCTAATCAAAGATAATTGGCCTCAGATTGACGCAAGACCACGTGGAAGTCTGTGATAGCTAGGACAATAAATTACTTGGTATAATTGATATAGATCACAGAGGAAAAAGAAAATCGTGCAACCTTTCAAACAATTCAAGTACTGGAAAAAGTGAGGCTAATTATTGTAGGCATTTTTAATTGCTCCTGAATTCATTGTGATAATGCAAGGGATTTTTTAAAAGGGTCTTTTCATGACGCCCGTGCTAGACTTCTGTCTGACACAAGGGGTGGATTCTACGCCCCTGCCACTGGTAGCGGGGTTCCTGATGCAGCAGAGAATTGAGCATCGGGTTAAAAATGGGGTCAGCACCGGTCCTCCACTCCCCCGCCTGCTACAGCCCCGTGTCAGAGGGAGGATGTAAATGGGCCATTTGAATGCATTTGCATCTGATTAAAGGGCTGAAAACCCTATCATCCATTCCTATCAGCCAGGATTCACATGGGTGTGGAATCAAAGAGCCCTAGTAAAACTGGAGTCAATGGGAATCGGGGGAAGCCCTCTGCTGGTTGGAGTCATACCTGGCACAAAGGAAGTGTGGTGGTTGGAGGTCAACCATAGATATCATAGAATTTACAGTGCAGAAGGAGGCCATTCAGCCCAGCGAGTCTGCACTGGCTCTTGGAAAGAGCACCCCACCCAAGGTCAACACCTCCACCTTATCCCCATAACCCAGTAATCCCACCCAACACTAAGGGCAATTTTGGACACTAAGGGCAATTTATCATGGCCAATCCACCTAACCTGCACATCTTTGGACTGTGGGAGGAAACCGCAGCACCCGGAGGAAACCCACGCACACACGGGGAGGATGTGCAGACTCCTAAAACAAGGGTGTTTCATTTCAGCCCCAGGATATTTGCATTTTGTTTATTGTCATGTATACCGAGGTACAGTGAAAAGTATTTTTCTGTGAGCAGCTCAACAGATCATTAAGTACATGAGAATAAAATAAAATAAATACATAATAGTGCAACACAAAGTACACAATGTAACTACATAACACCGGCACCAGGAGAAGTGTACAGCGGTGTAGTGTTGATCAGGTCAGTCCATAAGAGGGTCGTCTGCGAGTCTGGTAACAGCGGGGAAGAAGCCGTTTTTGAGTCTGTGCGTGTTCTCAGACTTTTTTTATCTCCTGTCCGATGGAAGAAGTTGGAAGAATGAGTAAGCCAGGTGGGAGGAGTCTTTGATTATGCTGCCCGCTTTCCACAGGCAGCGGGAGGTGTAGATGGAGTCAATGGATTGGAGGCAGGTTCGTGTGAAGGACTGGGCTGTGTTCACGACTCTCTGAAGTTTCTTGCGATCTTGGGCTGAACAGTTGCCATACCAGGCTGTGATGCAGCCCGATAGGATGCTCTCTATGGTGCATCTGTAAAAGTTGGTAAGAGTTAATATGGACATTCCAAATTTCCTTAGTTTCCTGAGGAGGTATAGGTGCTGTTGTGCTTTCTTGGTGGTAGCGTCAACGTGGGTGGACCAGGACAGATTTTTTAAGATGTGTAACCCTAGGAATTTGAAGCTGCTAACCATCTCCACCTCAGCCCCGTTGATGCTGACAGGGGTGTGTACAGTACTTTGCTTCCTGAAGTCAATGATCATCTCTTTAGTTTTGCTGGCATTGAGGGAGAGGTTGTTGTTGCTACACCACTCCACTAGGTTCTCTATCTCCCTCCTGTATTCTGAATCGTCGTTATTCGAGATCTGGCCCACTATGGTCGTATTGTCAGCAAATTTGTAGATGAAGTTGGAACCAAATTTTACCACGCAGTCGTGTGTGAACAGGGAGTAGAGTAGGGGGCTAAGCATACAGCCTTGCGGGGCCCCGGTATTGAGGACTATTGTGGAGGAGGTGTTGTTGTCTATTCTTACTGATTGTGGTCTGTGGGTCACAAAGTCGAGGATCCAGTTGCAGAGTGAGGAGTCAAGTCCTAGGTTTTGGAGCTTTGATTTGAGCTTGGCTGCATTATGGTGTTGAAGGCGAAGCTGTAGTCAATAAATAGGAGTCCGATGTAGCAGTCCTTGTTGTCAAGATGCTCCAGGGATGAGTGCAGTGCCAGGGAGATGGGGTCTGCCGTGGACCGGTTGTGGCGGTATGCGTATTGCAGTGGATCAAACCATTCTGGGAGTATGGAGGTGATGCGCTTCATAACCAACCCCTTGAAGTACTTCATTATGACTGAAGTCAGAGTCACCGGATGGTCATCGTTGAGGCACGTTGCCTGGTTCTTACCGGTATGATGGTGGTCTTCCTGAAGCAGGTGGGGACCTCGGAGCAGAGTAGGAACAGGTTAAAGATGTCCTCAAACATATCTGCCAGCTGGTCACTGCAGGAGTTCCTCAGAGTAGTGTCCAAGGCCCAACCATCTTTAGCTGCTTCATCAATGACCTCCCTTCCATCATAGAGTCAGAAATGGGGATGTTCACAGAGGTTCAGCACCATTCGCGACTCCTCAGATAATGAAGCAGTCCATACCCAAATGCAGCAACCTATCCAGGCTTGGACTGACAGTGGCAAGTTACATTCATGACATCCAAGTGCCAGGCAATGATCATCTCCTACCAGAGAGGATCTAACCATCGCCCCATGGCATTCAATGACATTACCATCGCTGAATCCCCTACCATCAGCATTCTGCATGTAACTATTGATCAGAAACTGAACTTAACTCGCTATGTTAATACTGTGGCTACCGGAGCAGGTTAATGGCTAAGAATCCAATGACAAGTAACTCACCTGCTGACCCCCAAAGCCTGTCCACCATCTACAAGGCACAAGTCAGGAATGTAATGGAATACACCTCACTTGCCTGGATGAGTGACGTACCAACAACACTGCTTTGTTTGACATTATGTGGAGATGCCGGCTTTGGACTGGGGTGAGCAGAGTAAGAAGTCTTACAACACCAGGTTAAAGTCCAACAGGCTTGTTTCGAATCACAAGCTTTCGGAGCACTGCTCCTTCCTCAGGTGAATGAAGAGGTGGGTTCCAGAAGCATATACACAGACTAAGTCAAAGATGCAAGACGATACTTTGAATTTGAGTCTTTGCAGGTAATTAAGTCTTTACAGGTCCAGACAGAGCAACTGGAGAGAGGGATAATCACAGGTTAAAGAGGTGTGAATTGTCTCAAGCCAGGACAGTTGGTAGGATTTCACAAACCCGTGCAATTGTCGCACGATGTTAGTTCATCCGTTGTCGCAGCATCTGCATGGTCTCCCTATGTACCACGCTTTGGGACATCCTTTTTCATCCATTGTAGCAGTGTCTGCATGGTCTCGCCAATGTACCACACTTCGGGGGATCCGGATGTCCTGAAGTGTGGTACATTGGCGAGACCATGCAGACGCTGCGACAACGGATGAACAACGTTGTCTACCTCATACGCTGTAAGCAACTTTGTCAACCTCATACACTGCAGGCAACATTATCTACCTCATATGCTGCAGGAAAGGATGTCCCAAAGCGTGGTACATTGGCGAGACTATACAGACGCTGCGACAACTGATGAACGGACATCGTGCGACAATCGACAGGCAGGAATGTTCCCTTCCAGTTGGGGAACACTTCAGTAGTCAAGGGGATTCAGCCTCTGATCTTCGGGTAAGTGTTCTCCAAGGCGACCTTCCGGATGCGCGGAAACTTATAGCCAAGTTCCGCACGCATGAGTAAGGCACCAACCGGGACCTTGGATTCATGTTGCATTACATTCACCCCCCACCATCTGGTCTAATCCTACCAACTGTCCTGGCTTGAGACAATTCTCACCTCTTTAACCTGCGATTATCCCTCTCTCCAGTTGCTCCATCTGGACCTGTAAAGACTTAATTACCTGCAAAGACTCGCATTCAAAGTATCGTCTTGCATCTTTGACTTTGGCTATATCTATGTTTCTGGAATCCACCTCTTCATTCACCTAATGAAGGAGCGGTGCTCCAAAAGCTAGTGATTCGAAACAAACCTGTTGGACTTTAACCTGGTGTTGTAAGACTTCTTACTTGTTTGACATTATTCAGGACAAAGCAGCCCGCTTGATTGCTCCCCCTTTCACAAACATTCAAGCCCTCCACCACCAACGAACAGTGGCAGCCATGTGTACCATCTACAAGATGCACTGCAGGAACTTGCCAAGGTTCCTCAGACAGCACCTTCCAAACCCACAACCACTACCATCTAGAAGGACAAGAGCAGCAGATATCTTGGAACCCAACCCATATCTTGTTGCCCTTGTTGAAGGGTGTCTAGGAAGGGCAATAAATGCTGGCCTAACCAGAGATGCCCACATCCCGTAAATGAATAAAGAAATTATAAACATATTATAAATATTTAATTATTAACACAGATTCTTAAAATGCTGCGGAGTAAGAAGCTTATGTATTTCTCAGGCCAACAGAATAACAAGAGATAATATGACTTGTTAAGTTTGACGGGAAGGAATGAATAGGTTGGTTTAATGGGTCTCAACTTTGATTGAAAGACAGCTGTGTTAACCAATTATTGGTCGAGACTCAGTCGACCTCCAAAAACGAGATATCGTTTGAAAAGAAGTGTGGCTTTAAAGCTGAAACAATGAGCATAATTATGTTTTTTTTAATGGGTAAATTCTTATTTTACATTTGACAAGTTGTTGACCAATTGGCTATTTTCCCATAATTGACTAAGGTGGATATTCAACATTTTAAGGTCCAAGAACGGGATCCCCAGAAGCCATTTTGGGGCAGAGAGGAAGAGATGGAGTAAGACATTGAGAGAAAAATGTGGGCAGTGAGGGGGAGAGAGAGCTGTTTGTGAAGAGTTGTTGAGGGCTGTTTGTGTTACATTGTGTTACATCGATGTTGTCTCTTCATGACTTGGTCTGAGAAGGATGGTAAGAAATCTGTTAGAGTTATGCTTTCTCCTCTTCCTGTTAATTACTGATAATTGCTGTTAATTGAAACTTTGCTCCATTTTTTCTGAGTTATTACCTTTTTAATGGTTAATAAACTTTCTGAATACATCATTTAAAGTGCTCTTCCTTGCCAAAAGGTTAAGCGTCTCGAACATTTTGTCATTTATGATTAAGGGGTTATTTTAAACGGGCAAACCCCATAAATCATAGCTCAGATTAATTAAAAAATTTACAGATACCAGCAGATTGAAGTGTCCGATATCAGTGCCCTCAGATATTGTATATCTGCAGATTGAAGTGTCTTAGATAAGTGTTCTACAGATATTGTGTATCAGCAGATTGAAGTGTCCTATATCTCTGTTCTCAGATATTGTGTATCAGCAGATAGAAGTGTCCTATATCTGTGTTCACAGATATTGGGTATCAGCAGATAGAAGTGTCCTATATCTGTGTTCACAGATATTGGGTATCAGCAGATAGAAGTGTCCTATATCTGTGTTCACAGATATTGGGTATCAGCAGATAGAAGTGTCCTATATCTCTGTTCTCAGATATTGTGTATCAGCAGATAGAAGTGTCCTATATCTGTGTTCACAGATATTGGGTATCAGCAGATAGAAGTGTCCTATATCTGTGTTCACAGATATTGGGTATCAGCAGATAGAAGTGTCCTATATCTGTGTTATCAGATATTGGACCAGCAGATAGAAGTGTCCTATATCTGTGTTCACAGATATTCAGTATCAGCAGATTGAAGTGTCCTATATCTCTGTTCTCAGATATTGGGTATCAGCAGATTGAAGTGTCCTATATCTGTGTTCTCAGATATTGGGTATCAGCAGATTGAAATGTCTGTGTTATCAGATATTGGACCAGCAGATTGAAGTGTCCTATATCTCTGTTCACAGATATTGGGTATCAGCAGATTGAAGTGTCCCATGTCTGTGTTATCAGATATTGGATACCAGCAGATTGAAGTGTCCTATATCTCTGTTCATAGATATTGGGTATCAGCAGATTGAAGTGTCCTATATCTGTGTTATCAGATATTGGACCAGCAGATTGAAGTGTCCTATATCTGTGTTATCAGATATTGGGTATCAGCAGATTGAAGTGTCCTATATCTCTGTTCATAGATATTGGGTATCAGCAGATTGAAGTGTCCTATATCTGTGTTATCAGATATTGGACCAGCAGATTGAAGTGTCCTATATCTGTGTTATCAGATATTGGACCAGCAGATTGAAGTGTCCTATATCTGTGTTATCAGATATTGGACCAGCAGATTGAAGTGTCCTATATCTGTGTTATCAGATATTGGGTATCAGCAGATTGAAGTGTCCTATATCTCTGTTCATAGATATTGGGTATCAGCAGATTGAAGTGTCCTATATCTCTGTTCTCAGATATTGGACCAGCAGATTGAAGTGTCCTATATCTGTGTTCACAGATATTGGGTATCAGCAGATTGAAGTGTCCTATATCTGTGTTATCAGATATTGGACCAGCAGATTGAAGTGTCCTATATCTGTGTTCACAGATATTGGATACCAGCAGATTGAAGTGTCCTATATCTGTGTTATCAGATATTGGACCAGCAGATTGAAGTGTCCTATATCTGTGTTATCAGATATTGGGTATCAGCAGATTGAAGTGTCCTATATCTGTGTTATCAGATATTGGACCAGCAGATTGAAGTGTCCTATATCTGTGTTATCAGATATTGGACCAGCAGATTGAAGTGTCCTATATCTGTGTTATCAGATATTGGGTATCAGCAGATTGAAGTGTCCTATATCTCTGTTCATAGATATTGGGTATCAGCAGATTGAAGTGTCCTATATCTGTGTTCATAGATATTGGGTATCAGCAGATTGAAGTGTCCTATATCTCTGTTCACAGATATTGGATACCAGCAGATTGAAGTGTCCTATATCTGTGTTCAGAGATATTGGGTATCAGCAGATTGAAGTGTCCTATATCTGTGTTCATAGATATTGGGTATCAGCAGATTGAAGTGTCCTATATCTCTGTTCACAGATATTGGATACCAGCAGATTGAAGTGTCCTATATCTGTGTTCATAGATATTGGGTATCAGCAGATTGAAGTGTCCTATATCTGTGTTATCAGATATTGGACCAGCAGATTGAAGTGTCCTATATCTCTGTTCACAAATATTGTGTATCAGCAGATTTAAGTGTCTTATATCACACCAGCCTCCACCGTCCACCATACCACTACCCCTCCCTCTAGCCGTCACCCACAAGTGCTGCATCACATAGCCCACTCAAGGGCAGCACACTCACTGTAGCCCCTGTGGAACCTCCGCACATACCACTGGCAAGGAAAGCACCAGCCGACGGTACTCCTGGCATCAGGTATAGCCGCCAGGGCCAGAGGCCCCCATGATGCAGGGCACCAATGGGGCCAGGGGTGAGGTGATGTGGGGGGCATACAGGGGCCGTGCCCAGTGTGCTAAGAGAGGCATGCAGGGGCAGAGCATGCAACGCCAACCAAGGCTACCATGAAGCCCAGTGGACCTGGTTAGGCACGGTGATACACACCATTCTAACATGTCAGCCTTTCATCCCCTGCAGACAATGGATATTAGAATTAAACCAGCAATGGAAGCCTTCCTGCTAGTTGCCGCAGCCCTGGGGGATGCCCTGCGGCTGTACAAGCTGGTGCTCCTTGAGGAAGAGAATGCTGCAGCAGCAGAGCCTGCAGCGGTGGAGCGTGCAGCAGCCGAGCCTGCCCCAGAGGAACAGGTGGCAGCTGCCCAGGATGGGCAGCCTGTCGCCCAACAGGCCGAGGAAGAGTGTATGCCAAGGAGGTGCCGCAGAGGCCTTGTGTGTACCGGCATTGCCTGTCATTCGAGGACCTGCCGGATGGCGCATGCCGTCGGAGACTCCGGCCGAGCAAGAGACAGTGCCACATTTCTGCCAGATCATGGCGCACCTGGCACTGCAGGGGACTGGTGGAGGGGGGGAGGCACCCATTCCCGCTCCCGGTGGTCATCAAGGGGTCGGTGGCTCTGAACGTTTATGCCACAGAGTCCTTCCAGGCGCCAAGTAGGGACCTGTCGGTGCACAGGTCCATCCACGCTGTCACGGAGGCTCTATATGTCCAGGTGGCTCAATACTTCCATTTCAATGTTTAGCGAGACCAACTGAATGCCCAGGCAGCAGAGTCCGCCGCCATTGCCGAGATGCCTCAGGTGCTGGGGGTGATCAATGGGATGCGTGTCCCCCCCCCCCCCCGAGCACCTGCGGATGATAGGCTGCTCTACACAAACCGAAAGGGGCTCCACTCAATGAACATGCAGCTGATAAGTGACCTTCAGCCACGCATCATGCACAGCTTTGCCCGGACTCAGGCAGTGTGCACTACTCCTTCATCCTTGCACACTCGACAATTCCTGACAAGTTTGAAATGCCCCCCGGCTGGGGGGTTAGGTCCTGGGTGACAGGGGTTGTCCAGGCACAGCTGATGGTCACTTATCAGCTGCACGTTCATTGAGTGGGACCCAGGCAGGTATGGGAGGCCGCATGACGTGTGCGCCAAGGCCAACGTGCACAGCCTGATCGCTTCCAGGTTCACTGAATGGGGGGGGGGGGGGGGGGGTAGACTGGCCAGGGGCATGGAAACCGCATACTTCCACTCCCACCTCACACTCCCCGCCCCTCGCACCCACTACCTGCAACCCCCTTTGGAATACATACCTGCCGCACGACAGGGTGCGGGCCCTGGGTTCTGGTCCATGGGATGGAGGATGATGACAAACTGCTCTGTGATGAGCTCTGGTGCTCCGCATCGTTTGACTATGTCTGACTCCTGCCCCCGCTACCACTTTCCACAGCTCACCTGGGTGATCCCCGCATGTGAGTTGGCCATTTCATCAAATGGTCCCTTCGGATCCCTGGGGAGACGGCGGTGGGTGTGATCGGGGAGCAAGGGAGGATGGGGTGACCAGCCTACCCACAATGTCCTCAAAATCGGCACCCCCTCCCCCTGCCCTCCTCTGCACCCCCTCTATGGCCAGCCCAGACTAACCCATCCTTCACACCCATCTGACAGAGCACCGAGGCAGGTTGTAACAGTGTTCACAGGTGTTTAATGTGCACAATGTTTTACAGATCTGTACCTAGTCCCTGTAATTAAACTGGGCCCTGCACCCTTGCCCACATGACTGGTGCCTTTCAGGCCCTGACGCTACATCTAGGTGGTTCCCCAGAAGGTACAGCAGGAGTGGAGGCAGTTTGCTGTGATGCCTGCCCTGCAACCACGGTCCTTGTCGGCAGGCATCTTAGAATATAGAACATACAGTGCAGAAGGAGGTGATTCGGCCCATCGAGTCTGCACTGACCCACTTAAGCCCTCACTTCCATCCTATCCCCATAACCCAATAACCCCATCTAACCTTTTTGGTCACTAAGGGCAATTTAGCATTGCAAATCCACCTAACCTGCACGGCTTTGGGCGGTGGGAGGAAACCGGAGCACCCGGAGGAAACCCACGCAGACACGGGGAGAACGTGCAGACTCCACACAGACAGTGACCCGGCAGGGAATTGAACCTGGGACCCTGGCTCTGTGAAGCCACAGTGCTATCCACTTGTGCTACCATGTTGTCTTCTGGAGTGGCCTAGCCTGGATGGGCCCGGCTGCTGTTTGGGGTCCCAGGTGGTGTGGTGTTGCCCTGTTCTGCCCACTGCCCATCAGATGTGCTAGATGCTGCGGTGTTCTGGCACTTCTCCTGTGAGAGTCACCGGTATGGGCTCCATCACCTCCTCCTCCCTCAGGGTGCCCACTATTGGCCTGTCTGGATGGTGTTTCTCACGGCACTCAAGGCCTCTGCCACTCGCACCCAGGCACGGCGAATGGCAGCATGTGGCAGCCTCTGTCTCGGGACAGGGTACAGGGTCACCCGCCTCTCCTCCACTGCGTGTAGGAGGGTCTCCAGCTCGGCACCCGTAAATTGTGGAGCCGCTTTCCTTGCTGCCACCTTGTTGGCTGGGAGAGTGTGTGTGGGAGTGCAGTGTGTATATGCGGCTGCAGCTTGTCAGCCTCCTGAGTGGCAATCGTGAATCTGGCGAATCCGGCACGTTTCTCCTGGGAATCGATTGTGTTCCATGTGGTGCCCGTGATAGCCCCGGAACAGTCGCTGAATCGGTCCAGATGCGGCACCACTTTTGCTGTCGTGGAACTCCTCTAATTCTGTCTCGGCGTCAACACTTAGCCTCAAGAACGGGGAATCCAGCCCATAGGGCGCGATTCTCCACTCCCACGCCGGGTGGGAGAATCGCGGGAGGGCCGCTTTGGCACCCCCAGCGATTCGCCCCCCCCCCCCCCAAATGGCATGACGCCAGCGACAAGGCCCGGCGGCCATGATTCACGGCATGGCCCTCCTAGCCCCCCGGCGGGGGGAGAATAGGGGGCCAGGAGCGGCCTCCGATGCTCTCCGGGTTTCACGACGGCGTCAGGCCTGGCGGAGAATTCCGCCCATAACCTTTTGTGTTCCAAATTACATGTCCAGCCTTTCTAACACATCTACTCATGAATTATACAATTAATGCTGTCTACTTAACTAATTTGGCTGGTCCCTAATAATACTGGTTTAGTTTTTATCAAAATGGTTTATTTATTTTATCAGAAAATACCTAAGAAGATAATAATACGATACAAAATGATAGTCACACTAAAATTAGTGATTTTGAAACTACCAACATACCCAATGCGTGGTAACGCAGATATAGGCCACGTTTATCTGACAGCACATTTATAGGTCACTCTGTCGGCTGGCACCAACTATCTGAGGACACAGTTGTGGAACACTTCTACATTCTGATATCCAATATCTGAAATCACAGATATTAGACACTCTACCTGCTGGTACCTCATACCTGTGAACACAGGTCAACAGTACTCTTCCCAATAAGTACCCCATGTCTGAGGACACTATTAGAGAACACTTCTACCTGCATTAATTGCAGGAGCAGCAACAACCAGAAGAGATTGTGGAAGGAAGACGCTTGCAGGCTGCTCGGCATATTCAGGTTACACTGCTGCAGGCGGTTTTCTCCTGACTATGACCCCTGAACCAATATTCCTCTAAACTTCCCACTCTCCTACTATTAACATGTCATAGTCTTCCTGTAATCATTATTCTCAATTAATCTGTGCGCTCAAAGCCATTCCAAACCTTATGAGAAATAAGGTCATAATATGACCACTCTCCCTTTCACAGATAGTTGGTGGGGACTGGTGACTTACCCATCTCTTCCCCACACTGACCCAAGTGCAAGGGCACCTGCCCCGTAGAATGGGCTCTTCTTTAAATATGCCCCATTGACCCCGATGATGCAATTGGCCCCCCATCCACTATGCTAAGCGTAGACATGAGGAGCGCGAGGATTTAACTTGACTTCTTTTTCCTATCTTACATTGATACCAATTCCAGGAAATTAGGAGAGAAATATAATTGTGTAAATAAAACACAAAGGACCAGTTTATGACTCCAAACTTTTAGACAGAAGGAGCCCATTCACAGCCAGAATTTTAAACATCTAAATAATGCAAGTGGACATTTATGAAGAATATTTTGTCATGAAAACTGTTTTTACTGAAACTGGTTCTGCGTTATATTAGACTGGTGTGCCATTTGGAATTGTGATTTGTTTCCAGATTCTCCTGTGTTGGTTTCTTTGAAATACTTCTATTGCCAGAGTTGATTGTAATTTCCTTGTAACGTTATACCTGCAAAAGGGAAAAAGCTCATGATTCTCGATCATGTCGGAGGGGGTAAGATTCTCGATCATGTCGGAGGGGGTAAGATTCTCGATCATGTCGGAGGGTCTCAGAAATACACAATTATTTGGGGAGTTTGTAAGTGGTGAAATATATCTGAGATGAGCCATAGCTTGCTTCTCCTGTAGAAGAGCTTTATGATGGAGCACAGAATTAATCAAGGAAAAAGAAACAAATCGATAACAAACCTGCACACAACCTACTCTGTAAAAAAAGATCATTCACTCTGAAATTGCTGAAATAAAGTGTGTGTGCCAGTCAGTTTACATCCCCAGTTTATGTCTTGCTGAGAAAAACATAGTGAAATAATCTCTCTCAGCGATGAATTATCAATTGGACGCGAGACACAATGAAGATCCAAACTGTGGCTTTAATCAGCTAGTTGTTAGCCCGGTGGTCGACTACAGAGAAAGGCTGACCGCCGGGAACTCTGGGTACTTATACCCCGCCTCGGAGGCGGAGTCTACTTGCCTCTCGACCAATTGGTGAGCAGTCACATGACTAGTCCCAGCCAATCAGGCGAGAGGCACATGACCAGCCAGAGCCAATGGGAAATCAACGCTCTGCACCAATGGCAGTGCTCCCATTCATACCACCACATTCACCCCTTGTAGAGAAAGAAGGGGGGAAGAGAGAGAGAGAGGGGGGTTGGGGGGGGTCCAAGGACTGGTGGTATGAGTATAGACAATAGAGAAGATGGGGGCTGCCCACTGGCCCGTGGCAAAATGAGCAATACTAACTACATTAGGAGGCAAAAAAATTACAATAGAGTCCAATAAAGTCCCATGGCTGCATCAGATGGACA
This sequence comes from Scyliorhinus canicula, assembly GCF_902713615.1. NCBI lineage: Eukaryota > Metazoa > Chordata > Chondrichthyes > Carcharhiniformes > Scyliorhinidae > Scyliorhinus > Scyliorhinus canicula. The sequence continues at coordinate 76,744,960 of NC_052147.1, read as the reverse complement.
CGATCAGCCTGTCGGGTGCCCGTGGTGTTCTGGAGGACCTTCGCAGTGGAGCCGGTGACGTCGGGCTGATGGCCGTCCTTGCCTCCGGGAGCTTCGGTCGTAGATGTGTCTCCGTACCCCGGGCCGGTGGTGGAGACGCTGTAATCGGGGAAGAGGGGGTCTGTGCGCTGGGTCGTGGGGGCGCTAGGGGTGATGGGGGGAATTGGGGTTGGGGGGGAGGTGTTGATGTAGGGGGATAAGGCCGCACGCCGGCGGGTGCCAGGTCCCGGAGCGAGACCGTATCCTGCCGACCGTCGGGATACTCCACGTACGCATATTGCGGGTTGGCGTGGAGTAACTGAACTCGCTCAACCAACGGGTCGGACTTGTGCACCTGCACATGCTTCCAGAGCAAGATGGGCCCGGGGGTGGCGGTCAATCTGCGCGCTGGCGCAGGTAACGCGGGATAGGGCATCGAGAGGCTCGTTGAGCTTCCCAGGACGATACAAGATATTGTAGTTGTACGTGGACAACTTGATCCGCCACCGTAAGATCTTGTCATTCTTGATCTTGCCCCTCTGTGCATTATCAAACATGAAAGTCACTGACCGTTGGTCTGTGAGGAGGGTAAACCTCCTGCCGGCCAGATAGTGCCTCCAATATCGCACAGTTTCGACTATGGCCTGTGCCTCCTTTTCCACCGAGGAATGGCGGATTTTGGAAGCGTGGAGGGTCCGGGAGAAGAAGGCCACGGGTCTGCCCGCTTGGTTCAGGGTGGCCGCCAGAGCTACGTCAGATCCGTCAATCTCGACCTGGAATAGGAGGGACTCGTCGATAGCATGCATCGTGGCCTTTGTGATATCCACTTTGATGCGGCTAAAGGCCTGGCGGGCCTCCATCGACAGGGGAAAGGAGGTGGACTGGATGAGGGGGGCGGGCTTTGTCGGCGTAGAAGGGGACCCACTGGGCGTAATAGGAGAAGAAGCCCAGGCAGCGTTTGAGGGATTTAAGGGAGTTGGGGAGAGGGAGTTCCATCAGAGGGCGCATGCGTTCGGGATCGGGGCCCATCACTCCGTTACGCAATATGTAGCCAAGGATGGCTAGGCGGTCGGTGCTAAACACGCACTTATCCTTATTGTAGGTTAAATTAAGGAGTTTCGCGGTTCGGAGGAATTTTTGAAGGTTGATGTCATGGTCCTGCTGGTCGTGGCTTCAGATGGTGATGTTATCGAGATACGGGAAGGTAGCCCGTAAATCGTGCTTGTCTACCATTCAGTCCATCTCCCGTTGGAAGGCCGAGACCCCATCAGTAACACCGAATGGAACCCTGAGGAAGTGGTAGAGGCGCCCATCTGCCTCAAACGCGGTGTACTTGCGGTCACTCGCGCGGATGGGGAGCTGGTGGTAGGCGGCTTAAGATCCACCGTGGAAAAGACTTTGTACTTCGCGATCCTGTTAACCAGGTCGGAAATACGGGAGAGAGGATACGCGTCCAGCTGCGTAAACCTGTTGATGCTCTGACTGCAATCAATGACCATCCGTTTTTTCTCCCCAGTCCGAACTACCAGCACTTGGGCTCAACAGGAACTGTTGCTGGCCTCGATGACTCCTTCCTTAAGGAGCCTCTGGACCTCGGACCCGATGAAGGTCCGGTCGTGGGCACTGTATCGTCTGCTCCTAGTGGCGACAGGTTTACAATCTGGGGTGAGATTAGCAAACAAGGAAGGGGGGTCCACTTTGAGGGATGCGAGGCTGCAGACAGTAAGGGGGGGAATGGGGCCGCCGAATTGGAAGGTTAAGCTTTGCAGGTTGCACTGGAAATACAGGCCCAAGAGTGCCGGAGCGCATAGACGGGGGAGAATGAGGAGTTTGTAGATTTTGAAAACCCTCCCCTGGACCGTGAGGTCCGCTATGCAGCACCTGGTGATTTGGACGGAGCGCGAACCCGAGGCCAATTCAATCTTATGCATAACTGGGTGGATGGGGAGCGCGCAGCGTCTTACCGTGTCAGAGTGGATGAAACATTCCGTGCTCCCGGAGTCCAGCAGGCATTTCGTCTCATGCCCGTTGAGCTGGATCGTTGTCGTAGTCTTGGCGAGCGTGCGTGGTCGCGACAGGTCGAGTGTGATGGAAGCAAGTCGTGGCGAGAGTTCCAAGTCATCCTCGGTGGCAGAGTAATCGCTGGCAGGGCCTTCTGTGTTGGCCCAAGATGGCGGCGCCCAGGACCCGCACGTGGAGCTGCGGCCCCAAGATGACGGCGCCCATGACTCGCACGTGGCGTCCGGGACCCAAGATGGCGCCGCCCATGGGAACCTCGTGGCAGCTGGGGGCAGTGTCAGCGGCGTCTGCGGGCCGGTCGGGGCAGCCGGGAGCGGGGGTCGGGAGGACCGTGGGCCTGTTGCGGGGGCCGGGAGGCGGGCCGGAGAGGTTGGTGCACGGCGCTGGGCCCTGGGAGGGCCCGTGGGGGGGGGGGGGGGGGGGGATCCGCGGTCGCTGCACAGAACAGCAGCGACCGACTTGGTCTGGCAGACCACCGCGTAGTTGCCCTTCTTCCCGCAGCTCTTACACAGAGCGGAGCGGGCCGGGCAGCGCAGGCGAGGGTGTTTGGAGAGGCCGCAAAAATAGCAGCGGGGCCCCGTTAGCTTGTCGGAGCGTCCCGCAGCACAGGCCTGGGGGGGGGGGGGGGGTCGGGGTCAGCGGAGGACGGGGGTGGCGTGTGCCATGAAGTCCAGGGGGTTGCTGCGTGGCGGGGGGCGTATGCGCGGGCGTTCAGGTCGGCGACCTCCAGGGAGGTTGCGAGAGTCCGTGCCTCAGCTAGGCTGAGGGCGTTCTTCTCCAGCAATCGTTGGCGGATAGAGGAGGATTGCATGCCGGCAACGTAAGCGTCTCTAATTAAAAGTTCCATGTGCTCAGTCGCAGAAACTTGGGGACAGGCGCACATTCTCCCTAGAGCCATGAGGGCCTGGTAGAACTCGTCGAGTGACTGACCAGGGAACTGTTGTCTAGTAGTCAGGAGATGCCGTGCGTATACTTCGTTGACCGGCCGGAGAAAGTGTCCTCTCAGAATATCTATGGCCGCGTCATAATCACTTTCGTCCTCAATCATTGAATATACCGCCGTGCCCATGCACGAGTGGAGGATGTGGAGTTTCTGCTCCTTGGTGGGCTTGCTGGCTGCTGTTGTCAGGCAACTGTTGATACACGCCTGCCAATGTTTAAAGATTGCAGGCGCATTTGAAGCATGCGGGCTGGTGCGGAGGCAGTCAGGCTTGATGCGTAGCTCCATTCCAAAATTCTAGCTGATTAAATTGATGTACCATCAATTGGACGCGAGACACGATGAAGATCCAAACTGTGGCTTTAATCAGCTAGTTGTTAGCCCGGTGGTCGACTACAGAGAAAGGCCGACCGCCGGGAACTCTGGGTACTTATACCCCGCCTCGGAGGTGGGGTCTACTTGCCTCTCGACCAATTGGTGAGCAGTCACATGTCTAGTCCCAGCCAATCAGGCGAGAGGCACATGACCAGCCAGAGCCAATAGGAAACCAACGCTCTGCACCAATGGCAGTGCTCCCATTCATACTACCACACTCAGCACAGCAAATCCAAAGCACAATTTCTTTGCCAGGATGAAAGGGTGCAGAATGCCCAGATGTAGAGCATCTGAGAACTCTGGCTGAAATCAGATCCTTTGCTGTGCTTCAGGCATCCTGCTCCAGCCACAGCGAGCACTTTGTTTCCACCTTCTCGGGGGTTAGCTTCCAAAGATGGAAATCCTACCGATGATCATCTCCAGAAGATTTAAATTAAGTTGACCTGTGAAATTCACCAGAGTCAGAGGTGAGCCAGATGTGCAGATACCAAGTCAAATAGACCCTGCAAGAGGAAAATCTTAGCTGTAAACATGGATTGATTCAAGGGTGATAGACCTTAGCACCTTGGTGGATCCTCTTATTCAGGTGTGCCACAATGATCACAAACTTATGTATTCTCTGCAGAACTGCATCTTCCAAGACCTCCCTCTCTATGAATGACTTCACTCACTTTGCATGATGTCAAACATGCCTGTTAGAACCATAGAAATGTTACAGCACGGAGGAGGCCATTTGGCACATCTTGTCCATGCCAGCTCGAGGACACCCAGGTGCCCTTTCTAATCCAACCTTCCTACACCCGGTCCACACCACTGTAGCTACAACAGAGTCTCTGCCTGAGCTGTGAATTCCAGACTTCCACTAACCCACATAAGAACATAAGAACTAGGAGCAGGCCATCTGGCCCTCGCTCCTGCACCACCATTAAATAAGATCATGGCTGATCTTTTTATGGACTCAGCTCCCAAAACCCTGAATTCCTTTACTGCTCAAAAATCTATCTTTGCCTTAAAAACATTCAACAAGGTAGCCTCAACTGCTTCATCGGGCAAGGAATTCCACAGATTCACAATCCCTTGGGTGAAGAAGTCCCTCCTCAACTCAGTCCTAAATCTGCTCCCCTTATTTTGAGGCTATGGCCCTAGTTCTAGTTTCACCCACCAGTGGAAAAATCCTCCCTGCTTCTATCCTATCTATTCCCTTCATAATTTTATATGTTTCTGTAACACTGCAGTTCATTCTGCTAAATTCCGATGAATATAACCCCAGTCTACTCAGTCTCTCCTCATAAACCAATCCTCTCAACTCTGGACATCCTTTCTCAAGTAAGGAGACCAAACCTGTACACAGTACTCCAGGTGTGGCCTCACCAACAACCTATAAAGCTACAACATAACCTCCCTGTTTTTAAGCTCCATCCCTCCAGCAATGAAGGACAAAATTCCATTTGCCTTCTTAATTACCTGCTGCATCTGCAAACCAACTTTTATGATTCATGCCCTCTGTGTAAAATGTTTTTCCTCATGCCCCCGCTACACCTTCTGCAATTTATCTTGAATTTTTTTTTACATAGAATTTACAGTGCAGAAGGAGGCCATTCGGCCCATCAAGTCTGCACCGGCTTCTGGAAAGAGCATCCTACCCAAGATCACCGCCACCCTATCCCCATAACCCAGTAACCCCACCCAACACTGAGGGCAATTTTGGACACTAAGGGCAATTTAGCATGGCTAATCCACCTAACCTGCACATCTTTGGACTGCGGGAGGAAACCGGAGCACCTGGAGGAAACCCACGCACACACGGGGAGGATGTGCAGACTCCGCACAGTGACCCAAGCCGGAATCGAACCTGGGACCCTGGAGCTGTGAAGCGATTGTGCTATCCACAATGCTACCGTGCTGCCTCCCCTACGTCCCCTAGTTCTAGAATTCGCTACCAAGGGAAACAATTTTATCATAATCACTCTATCTCTTCTCCTTATAATTTTGTACACCTTAATTAAGTCACCCCAAGGAAAATAACTCCAACCTATCCAATCTCTTCTCGTAGCTACACTTTTCTAACCTTGGCAACATTCTTGTAAACCTCCTCTGCACTCTCCCTAAAGCAATTATGTCCTTCCTGTAATGTGGCGATCAGAACTGCACACAATACTCCAGTTATGGCCTCACCAGTGTTTTATACAATTCCAACATTATATCCTTACTTTTATTTCCTATATCTCTGCCAATGAAGGACAGCATTCCATATGCTTTCTTAACAACCGTGTCTATTTGAACTGCTGAACTGCTGGCTTTAGGGACCTGTGTACTTATACACCAAGATCTCTCATTTCATCTACCCCTTTTAGTTTCTTCCCATTTATAACTGTTTAACCTCCCTGAATGCATGACCTCACACTTCTCTGTGTTAAATTCCATCTGCCATTTTATTGCCCACTCCACCATTTTATCGCCCACTCTATATCATTTTGGAGATTCTAGCTATCCTCTACGTTGTCCACCACTCGACCAATCTTTGTGTGTCCTGCAAATTTCCCAATTGTGCCCGCCATGTTCACGTCCAAATCGTTAATATATAACGTAAAGAGTAAGGGTCCCAACACTGAGACCACTTGAAACAACTTTCCAATTGCAAGGGCAGCCATCAATAATTACCCTTTGTTTCCTGTTACTAAGTCAACTTTTTATCCAGTTTGCACCATCACCCTATGTCCCATGGGATTTTACTTTTTCTGAACTTTGTTCCACTATTTGCCCTGTTTGTTGAAGTACATCCTTTATACATTAGAACAGTGTGAATTAATGAGATGGAGCCCTGTGCAAAATGGGTTTCCTGCTCAGGATATGATCATAGATCATAGAATTTACATCGAGTCTGCACCGGCCCTATCCACCCTAAGCCCACACCTCCACCCTATCCCTGTAACCCAGTAACCCCACCCAACCCAATCCAACCCAACCATTTTTTTGGACACTAAGGGCAATTTAGCATGGCCAATCCACCTAACCTGCACATCTGCTACCACGGTAGCATGGTGGTTAGCACGGTAGCATGGTGGTTAGCATAAATGCTTCACAGCTCCAGGGTCCCAGGTTCGATTCCCGGCCGGGTCACTGTCTGTGCGGAGTCTGCACGTCCTCCCCGTGTGTGCGTGGGTTTCCTCCGGGTGCTCCGGTTTCCTCCCACAGTCCAAAGATGTGCAGGTTAGGTGGATTGGCCATGCTAAATTGCCCATAGTGTCCTAAAAAGTAAGGTTAAGGGGAGGGGGGGGGGGGTTGTTGGGTTACGGGCATAGGGTGGATACGTGGGTTTGAGTAGGGTAATCATTGCTCAGCACAACATCGAGGGCCGAAGGGCCTGTTCTGTGCTGTACTGTTCTATGTTCTATCTTTGGTCTGTGGGAGGAAACCGTAGCATCCGGAGGAAACCCACGCAGACACGGGGAGAACGTGCCAACTCCGCCCAGACAGTAACCCAAGCAGGGAATCGAACCTGGGATCCTGGACCTGTGAAGCAACTATGCTAACCACTGTGCCGTCGTGCCCCCCCTATGGCAGTAGTTCACCTGGAAATCTAATGCTGGATGCACGTTGTGTGGCTGTTGGGAGATTTAGTGAACTCCACTTGTAGAATTAATTTTTTGTGACTTCAGATAGAGATTGAGCTGTGAGTGTACTTGCCACAGGGGAGGAATGATTGATGCAGCGTGTGAGTCAGAGGGAAACTGCTGTGCCTTAATGGAACAATGCTGGTTCCACCACAACAAATTAACAGCAAATAAATAGTTACTACTTTGACAGCGATGACTGAGAACATGGCCAGAGCCAAGGAAGAGGAACACCCTCTCTTCCTTGACTGAGAATGCTCCAGGCGTACTGCTGCTGGGGCACTGCAAAGGAAGATTTCTCTGGATTGCTGGAAAGGGGAGACTATACAAACGATTATTCTTTCCTGTGAGGAGGCCCTTGGTAAAGATGATTTTAAAAACAGTTGTGTGGCCAAGTGCATTTGCTGGCAATATTTGGCCCGGCTGCAACACCGAATCTGCATCTTGATATTTGATGAGCAATTAGGGCCCGATCATCTCTCTCGCAAAATCATAAAGATGTCCATGTTTATGTGCAGTATACTTCATGCCCCTCCCCCTTTCAACTTGTTCAAATCCTTTTATATTTATATTTGCCTTCAGCTCTGAAGTAAGATCCCTGACCTGAAATGATTCACTCTCCGCAGGTTGATAATCAACCTGTAACCTACCTAGAAGCCCAGGGCAAGCAGTAAGACTGGCAGAGAATTGCTGGTTAGCCAGGCTTGATGCAGGGTGGTGCCATAGAAGCACTGATTCCCTACAGTGCAGAAGGAGGCCATTCAGCCCATTGGCTCTGCACCAACCCTCTGAAAGAACATCCTCCCTCAGCCTCCTCCCCGTCCCATCCCCGCAATCCCACCTAACCTGCACATCTTTGGATATAAAGGAGCAATTTAGCATAGCCAATGCACCAGCTTGGATATCTTTGGATTGTGGGAGAATACCGGAGCAGCCGGAGGAAACCCATGCAAACCCTCACTTGTCTCTCTGTGAAATAGAGAGAGATGCCTACCGACTGTGGCTAATGACAGGCGGCAGTATAGTCAGAATAAAGGATTGAAACCCAGGACTCGCATCAACCTGATGGGTTTTATTCAACAATAGACATATGGGGTGGGATTCTCCAATCCCGCGGCAGAGTGTCTACACCGTCGTAAGCGCCATTTGTCCAGGACAAATTCTGGCCCCTACAGGGGGCCAGCACGGTGCTGGAGTGGTTTGCGCTGCTCCAGCTGCCGATCCCGGCGTGAACTGTGCCCCGACACAACATGGCGCTGGACTACAGGGGCCGGTGCGTAGGAAAGGAGGTTCCCAGCCACAGTGGCCGGCCCGCCGATTGGTGGGCCCCGATTGCAGGCCAGGCCACATCGGAGGCCCCTCCTCGGGGTCGGAACCCCCCCCCCCCCCCCCCCCCCACAGACTGCCACCCGACCCTTCCACGCCAAGGTCCCGCCGGCCCAGAGCAGGTTAGAATGGCGGTGGCGGGATTCGGCTCTTTTCTTACGGCCGCACAGCCCGTCCGGGCCGGAGAATCGACGGGCCGGCTGCATAGTGCGTACGCGACCGGCGTCGCACCAACCACGCCGGTGCCAATGGCACCGATTCTCTGCAATCGCGTGCCGGCCTTGGGGCGACATGGCCCGTTCGTGGGGATTCTCCGGCCCGGTCCAGAGAAGAGCATCATCAGTCCAGTTGTTGCTAATGCTTGTGTTTGACTAAGTTGTTTATATATTTAGATCTTTTCTTAAAACACATCTGCTGATATTGTTTATTTGTCTACCAATGGACCAACGAAAAACAAATACTAATGTGGCCACAAGAGCAGGTCAGAGATGAGGAATTCTGCAGTGAGTAACTCACCTCCTGACTCCCCAAAGCCTGTCCACCATCTACAAGGTACAAGTCAGGAGTGTGGCGGAATACTCTCTACCTGTCTGAATTAGTGATGGCAATAAATGTTGGCCTCCCGTAAATGAATTTGACAAAATTGTCAATCATCCTGGCTCGGAAACTTGTGTCTGACAGAAGGGCCCCGATTCTCACTTATACCCGACCTTGAGGCCACTGAATCATTCTGCGAGTGTGTATAGAACTCTATAAACTGTGGCCTCTCTGATTCGATGTGTGCTTTTCGGAGCCTACAAGCTGTGTCCCTTTACAGGATAATGTAACGATCCTGCTGTGCTGGAAACCTATTTAAACCGTGTGGCCTGATACACCGCAGTGTCCCACATTGGACAAAAATCCCTCCATATTGAGACACACTCTGTTGAAGTGAATGTCCCTTTAAAGTGTTCCTACTTCCTACCAACACGCCACAGGATATACAAGTCATAACTAATTCGTTATCAGACTTCCCCTGTCGCTGGGGCGTATTGGAGTTTGTCCTTCTATAGAGGGGGAGTAGGAGTCAAGCTTAGACAAACGCTAACTTATTTCACAGGCTGGGAGAAAAGTGCGCTTCTGAGAGAAGCCGAACATGCTTCGTGTGGTGTTCATGTTCCTCTGGTTCCAGAGCGATTGGCAAAAGTCTGGGGTTCGGTCCGGCGCAACGGCACCCGAGTTCTGCAAGGCTGGAATGTGTTACAGTTTGCACTGGGAGGGAGATTCCTTTCCCCGGGCAAAGAAACTATGCGAGGACAGGAAGGGAGTGCTGACCACGATGGAAAGCCAAGTCGAGGCAGAGAACATTCGGCAGCTTCTGGCAAAGGCCGCGGGAGGCAGGGCGCAGCTGATCCACCTGTGGATAGGACTCCAGAGAAAGGCCAAGCGATGTTACATGCAGGACAGACCCTTACGCGGATTCTCCTGGGTGAGTGGGACTGACCATTCCACGTACAGCGCCTGGGTGAAGGAACCTCTGCGGACCTGCACCCACGAGAGGTGTGTGCAACTGCAGGTGGATTTCACAAAGCCAACCAGACTGGTGTGGACGACTTGTCACTGTAACAAAAGAAGCGATGGCTTCATTTGCAAGTACGCAAGGTGTGAGGCTTTAAACACTACTATTGGGAAGGTGGTTTATGAGGAAGCCCGGAGTGAAAATGTCCCCTCCCCTGGCCTATCCCGAGGTTCAGTCGCTATCATCAGCTGCGCCAATGGCAGGTCTGTTGCCTTGCGATGTGAGCTTCAGAATGGGCGAATGGGGTGGTCAGCTCCGGGAGGACTGGAATCTGTGTGTACTGGCTGCTGGAAGGGACCGAGTGATGGGCCTTGTCCAACTGGCTGCTTTTCCTTCGCCCCAGGCCTTTTCTGTTACTGTGACAAGGGGTTTATAGTGGACCATCAGCAACACAAGTGTATTCCCGGGGCAGCTTCAGAAAGTGGCTCCCACCAGTCCCCCGGGACCCCTCTGGAAAGCACCCAGAGTCCAGTCGCCAACATCACTCCTCTCCATGTCTGGACACCCACCAACAACCCTCCAACAACCCCCCTGCAACCTGCTGAAAATTCAACCCTGGCATTTTCTCCAGGGCTCAGGGGGGGTTCCGGACAAGGAAAGGCAGAAGCTCGTTCAAACCACCTCGTCTATCAGGTGGTTATCGGCGTTTTGGTTTTGATGCTGCTGGTCGCAATCGCGGTGATAGTGATCAGGGGACGGGGCAAAGTCAACGCTCAGGAAAGGGCGGTCGGCCAAGCCGGCGTGGGGGCGCCCGCCCACAATGAGTCTCTCTTGCAAGGCAACGAAAAAGCCGCCGGGGTCACAGTTACCCACGAGAATCATTACGTTGAAACTCCTTCAGCGAGTGAAGGCGATGTCAACGCTCCCGTGGATCAGGGTGAAGTCAGCGAGCCTGTAGCACATTGAGGAGCCACTGGGAGGCGCTCACTCTACAACTGCCTTACCTCTGCCCCAGCTCCCCCTGTGTTCACTTCAATGGAGATTTGGAATGGAAAAAAAATAACCTTTCTGGTGTGAGTTAGAGGGTGGGCTTTCGAACAGCAAACCCTGGGTGATGTTTAGGCTGCAGCCAGCACCTGGTTGAAAGGGAAACAAGAATCATTTTGAATGCTCAGGTCAGGCGGAGCGCTAATACAACAGTGTTATTCTCAATTGTATATTGAATTATTCGAAATCACTCTTCCGCTGGCCTATTTGTTGCTGTGAATTATTTTGTGACAACCGGTGAATGATCGGCTGGAAGTGTTTATTAGCAATCTGTACAAGAAAAATATTGCCTTGACCCAGGAGGACACGTGGTCAAATAGTCATTAACTTTGCAAATATGACAAGCCAAACAGTGCAATCGGAGGTGCAGCTAGCGTTACCTCAACCATATCGAATTGACATTGAGCCGATGACTAAATGTCGTTTCCAGGAAACGCGCGTTTGGAAGAGAGAATCTGGCAAGAAATGTACCATGGCCTTGTTTAAAATAGCTTTCATTTCTATCTTAAAAACACCAACGACGCCGAACACAGACTTTTGATCTTTAATGCGTTGGGCTGTTAAATAATACTTGGTTCAAATAATGACACAGATCTGTGCAGCCCCCACATGAAGTGTCACATTAGACAGCAGACACAGCTTAGATATCTGGCGATGGGCAGCGTTCTCAACACATTGTTAGCCATTTACAAAGCAATCTGTTCACACCGCGCGTTCTCCTTTTCCCGGGGAGCCAATGTACAGGCCCCCATTTGTTGGTTAATGTCAAATCAATGCGCCAATAAAAAAGGAACTGTCAAAATCAACTGGGGTTTGCAGCTTTGATTTGATTGGAGGGCGAGCTGGGATGATTTGTGATGAATGGGGTCCCTCAAAGATGTGAGCAGCTAAACTAGCCGAAGGGTGTCCATGGGCCGCTTCCACAACAGATGTAACGTCTAAAAGGCCGACAGTGGAGGGGACATAGAGGAGTACAGCATAGGAGTACAGGCCCTTCGGCCCTCGATGTTGTGCCGAGCATTGTCCGAAACCAAGATCAAGCTATCCCACTCCCTGTCATCTTGGTGTGCTCCATGTGCCTATCCAATAACCGCTTGAAAGTTTCTAAAGTGTCCAACTCCACTATCACAGCAGGCAGTCCATTCCACACCCTAACCACTCTCTGAGTAAAGAACCTACCTCGGATATCCCTCCTATATCTCCCACCCTGAATCTTATAATTATGCCCCCTTTTAAAAGCTACATCCACCTGAGGAAATAGTCTCTGAACGTCCACTCTATCTATCCCCCTCATCATCTTATAAACCTCTATCAAGTCGCCTCTCATCCTCCTCCGCTCCAAAGAGAAAAGCCCTAGCTCCCTCAACCTTTCCTCATAAGACCTACCTTCCAAACCAGGCAGCATCCTGGTAAATCTCCTTTGCACCCTTTCCAATGCTTCCACATCCTTCCTATAGTGAGGTGATCAGAACTGCACACAATACTCCAAATGTGATTGGAGTCCAAATAACAAAACTAGATTGCCACATCCGCCAACTCTCTTCAGGTCGGTGTGAACCAACAGCCTTGGCAACACCAGTTTGCATGTGTGTCCCTCTTGCTGTTTGCCTGACCGACCAGAAATGGCTATGATATAATCCACTGATATTTAATAGCTATAAATAGAAATAGAAATTCTTGGATTCAGATTCAAACGCAGAGGAGCTCTGAATGTTGCAACTTAACAGGGTTGTTTTTAGTTTCACTGGCTCCTTGCTTGGCACTTGTACAGATTTACATCTGACATTTGAAACATATCCCCTTCTCATTAACTGTCGTAAATGCTACCATTTAAAAAGGGGAGATACTTTCATGTGATAATTAACACGGCATAGACTGTACTGGCGGATTAAAGCTTTAACTTGCTATTAGTCACTTTTATGTCCATTAAAATGTAGAATAGTTAAAAAAATCCTCCTCCAGTGATGTGGGCGTTAATTCCTTGTGAAATTAACGCTGGGATTAGGGAATTTTTCCCTTCAATCAGTACATTGAAAATCACAACATAAATCCATTCTGGATTGTCTAAAGTATATTTTAGAGGAATTGTAATAATAATCCTTCCTATCTATGGTGAAGTAAAAGTACCGTCCGGCAGATATATTCTGCACTTTCTCAGTGAATTTGGAGCAAAATTCACAAACGGACTTTCACCATCTGCTCCGCGATGTGAAACGTAAAAACCTATGGAAACGTAACAGTTTCAAAATGTCCCACGGCACCCATTTTCAAAAATCAAACTTTCAGCGTGCTTCAGGCGCTAGAACATTTCACCGAGAGACAGATTCACACACACACACACACACAAAAAACCGACAGGTTAAAAATAAAAGGTTCAAACACCACGAATGGGACGTTGTGAAACATTTCTGTGCAAATATATGACAGACTCGCAGCAGCCTAAGACAGCAGGAGAAGGGGGGCAACGTCAGGAATAGGGAGCAGAGATCTGTCCCACAAATAAATAACACATGTCGTGGTTTTCTCTCACACTCCCCAGCTTTTCAGCTGCTAACTCAGAGGGTAGTGGTCCTTGAGGTACAGGTGCCGTTGCGATACACACTATTCGACTCCAGCGGGTCCTGTTGGAAGTCTTCGACGCTGTAAGCTCTGCTTTTGAGAGCGGTGGCATAGTAATCGATGGGCTCCTCCGCCACATTGTCCATCCACCGCAGGCACAGGATCCTCTGGAAGGATCTCTTGAAGTTGTCCGACAGGAAGCCGTAGAGGATGGGGTTGGCGCAACTGTTGGCGTAGCCCAGGATGACGGCGAGCTGACTGACGGTGGCGTCCTGTTGCCCCACGAAGACATTGACCAGTTGGACGATGTAAAAGGGCATCCAGCACATGACGAAGACCGTCACCACCATCATGACCATCAGGGTGATCTTCCTCTCCGACCTCTTGCGCTGCTGCCAGCCCGCTTTGAGGGCCACCACTCTCATCTTGACGATGATGAGGATGTAGCACAGGCAGATGGCCGCCACCGGGATGAGAAAGCCCATCAGGAAGGCGTACACCACGAAGCCCGCCAGCCACTGCTTGGTGGGTTTGGGCATCTGCATGTTGCAGGCCACCGAGCCGTCCGAGTTGGTGGCCGTGTCCGCGAAGATAATGATGGGCAGGATGACCATGATGGACATGAGCCACACGGCCAGGTTGACCATCTTGGCGATAGTGGGTCTCCTGTAGCTGGCAGCTTTGATGGGGTGCACCACGGCGATGTACCTGTCCACGCTCAGCACGGTCAGGCAGTAGATGCTGGTGAACATGTTGATGGCATCCACGCTGAGCACCAGGCGGCACAGCAGAGAGCCGAAAGGCCAGTGGGCCAGCAGGGTGGAGGTTACCAGGAAGGGTACACTCAGCATCAGCAGCTCGTCGGCGATGGCCAGGTTCAAGATGTAGATGTTGGTGGCCGTCTTCATCTTGGCGTACCTGAGGATCACGTAGATGACCAGAGAGTTGCCACACAATCCCACGAAACACACCACCGAATAGATGAAGGAGATCAGGATGGCACTGCACTGGGTGCCACTGGCAGTGCCATTCCGGGTAAGGTTGGCAGCGTCCATGGCACCGTCCAGAATGGCCAGGGGCTTGGTAGAGTCATTGGGCAACAACATCTTCAGGGGCTTTGACAAAGTGTTATCCAGGGAGCTGCCTTCTCCTCTCCCCAGATACTGGCAGAGCTGCAGAGATTGTGCCAGTATTGTCAGATCCCAGCATCCGCTGCCGTTTGCTTTACCTTCTGAGTGTCTGGCGCAAAGCTTCACCGTTGTTTGAATGCGCCCCTTCCGGGGAGCTGCTAGCCCATCCCGAGCTCTGCCTCCCGCATCTCGCCCCTTCCTCCCGGCGCATCCTGACTCCTGGGGTCATGGAGCTGCCCAGTGAACTGGGAAAAGCTGGGAGAGAGGGATGGCTCCCCGGAACAGGGAGGGGGGAGGGGTTCTCGCTCACAGACACAGCTACAGAGGAATTGAACGCTGTCCTTTTCCTTTGTCTTTAAAAATGCGGAATGATTAACGGCGGCGGCGGCGGCGGGCTGGCGGTCACATTGCGGATGTGCGGGCAGCCGCCCCAAGCTGATCTCCCTGTCACTCACATAGCAGAAAGCAACACTGCTCCCAGAGTCCACACACACACAGCCCGCACCTCATTCAGCTCTGATCCCTCTGATTCCCGTCTTTATACACATTATCAATCACCAAGCATATCTTCCCCACTCCCTCACGTATTGGTGCAAATTGGCAATCACGTGTACAGTTTGTCACGGAATACACGCAGCTCTGTGCATTAACACCCAGCATCAGCGGAAAAGTTTCATCCAAGTGTGGCAGCATTTACAGAAATCTGCAGGCACACAATTACAAATGCACTATTGCACACAATTGTAAGTGCACCATTATACACAATTACAAGTGCACTCTTACACACAATTACACATGCACTCTTACACACAATTACAAGTGCACTATTACACGCAATTACAAGTGCACTATTACACACAATTACACATGCACTCTTACACACAATTATAAGTGCACTATTACACGCGATTACAAGTGCACTATTACACACAATTACACATGCACTCTTACACACAATTACAAGTGCACTATTACACACAATTACAAGTGCACTATTACACACAATTACAAGTGCACTAATAGCAATCATTCATGATTAACACACCATAATACAATGAAGCTTTATTCCATGGGGATGCCTCACCTCAAAGAGGGTGTGACTGAATGTAGCTCTTTTGTGTTTGATCTCCCCCCCCCCCCCCCCCCCATCCCCAAGGACTCTTCCAGCACAAGTGCTGTTTATTGGTGCTAACATCACATTCCCATCAATGTCAGCAGGCCTGTCAAGCGAGGAAATTTGCACTGGGTTTAGAACCCTCGAAACAGTGATCTCCGCTGGAGGCCAGGCGTCTGTGATTAAATGGCAGCAATTATTCCTGTCTATTGTCTGCACACATCTGATGTGGGTCTCATTTTGTCATACACGATTATTCGGGTTATATAATGCCTAATGTAATTTCGTGTTCCAAAACTTGCAATGCCCCCATTAATTATAATCTCAATATTTTCTGTGCTGTTAAAACGCTTTGATTTGTAAATCGATTGACAATTTTACTCAGAAATTGAACTTCCTGGTCAGAATTATTTGACCAGAATTTCCTTTCCCCTCAGGATGTTTTCCACATTCCTGGAACCGCTGATTAAAATGTATTATTTTCCATCAACACGGCTTCTCACTTGTATTGATATATTTTAGTTTAGTCCAATATCAGTTTTAAGACCATAAGACCATAAGACATAGGAGTGGAAGTAAGGCCATTCGGCCCATCGAGTCCACTCCGCCATTCAATCATGGCTGATGGGCATTTCAACTCCACCTACCAGCATTCTCCCCGTAGCCCTTAATTCCTCGCGACATCAAGAATTTATCTATCTCTGCCTTGAAGCCATTTAGCGTCCCGGCTTCCACTGCACTCTGCGGCAATGAATTCCACAGGCCCACCACTCTCTGGCTGAAGAAATGTCTCCGCATTTCTGTTCTGAATTTACCCCCTCTAATTCTAAGGCTGTGCCCACGGGTCCTCGTCTCCTCGCCTAACGGAAACAGTTTCTTTGCGTCCACCCTTTCTAAGCCATGTATTATCTTGTAAGTTTCTATTAGATCTCCCCTTAACCTTCTAAACTCCAATGAATACAATCCCAGGATCCTCAGCCGTTCATCATATGTTAGACCCGCCATTCCAGGGATCATCCGTGTGAATCTCCGCTGGACACGCTCCAGTGCCAGTATGTCCTTCCTGAGATGTGGGGCCCAAAACTGGACACAGTACTCCAAATGGGGCCTAACCAGAGCCTTATAAAGGCTCAGTAGCACATCGCTGCTTTTATATTCCAACCCTCTTGAGATAAATGACAACATTGCATTCGCTTTCTTAATCACAGATTCAACCTGCATGTTTACCTTTAGGGAATCCTCGACTAGCACTCCCAGATCCCTTTGTACTTTGGCATTATGAATTTTCTCACCGTTTAGAAAGTAGTCTATGCTTGGATTCTTTTTTCCAAAGTGCAAGACCTCACATTTTCTCACGTTGAATTGCATCAGCCATTTCCTGCACCACTCTCCCAAACTGTCTAGATCCTTCTGCAGCCTCCCCACTTCCTCAGCACTACCTGCCTGACCACCTAACTTCGTATCATCGGCAAACTTCGCTAGAATGCCCCCAGTCCCTTCATCCAGATCATTAATATATATGGTGAACAGCTGTGGCCCCAACACTGAACCCTGTGGGACACCGCTGGTCACCGGCTGCCATTCTGAAAAAGAACCTTTTATCCCAACTCTCTGCCTTCTGTCAGACAGCCAATCCTCAACCCATGCCAGTAGCTCACCTCGAACACCATGGGCCCTCACCTTACTCAGCAGCCTCCTGTGTGGCACCTTATCAAAGGCCTTTTGGAAATCCAGATAGACCACATCCACTGGGTTTCCCTGGTCTAACCTACTTGTCACCTCCTCAAAGAATTCTAACAGGTTCGTCAGGCACGACCTCCCCTTACTAAATCCATGTTGACTTGTTCTAATCCGACCCTGCTCTTCCAAGAATTTAGAAATCTCATCCTTAACGATCGATTCTAGAATTTTACCAACAACCGAGGTTAGGCTAATTGGCCTGTAATTTTCCATCTTTTGTCTTGATCCTTTCTTGAACAAGGGGGTTACAACAGCGATCTTCCAATCATCCGGGACTTTCCCTGACTCCAGTGATTTTTGAAAGATCTCAACCAACGCTTCCGCTATTTCTTCAGCCACCTCTCTCAGAACTCTAGGGTGTAGCCCATCGGGGCCAGGAGATTTGTCAATTTTAAGACCTTTTAGCTTTTTTAGCACCATCTCTTTTGTAATGGCAACCATACTCAACTCAGCCCCCTGACCCTCTATAATTTTTGGGATATTACTCATGTCTTCCACTGTGAAGACAGACGCAAAGTACTTATTAAGTTCTCCAGCCATTTCCTCGTCTCCCATCACTAGCCTTCCGGAATCAGTTTGAATTGGCCCAATGTCTACTTTGGCCAGTCGTTTGTTTCTTATGTATTGAAAGAAACTTTTACTATCATTTCTTATATTACTGGCTAGCCTGCCTTCATATTTGATCCTCTCCTTCCTTATTTGTCTCTTTGTTAACCTCTGTTTGTTTTTGTAGCCTTCCCAATCTTCTGAATTCCCAGTGCTTTTGGCCACTTTATAGGATCTCTCTTTTTCTTTGATACATTTCCTGACCTCCTTTGTCAGCCATGGCTGTCTAATCCCTCCCCGGATAATCTTTCTTTTCTTGGGGATGAACCTCTGTACAGTGTCCTCAATTATGCATACAAACTCCTGCCATTTTTGCTCTGCTGTCTTCCCCACTAGGGTCTGCTTCCAGTCGATTTTCGCCAGTTCCTCTCTCATGCCCTCGTAATTACCTTTATTTAACTGTAACACCATTACATCCGATTTTGCCTTCTCTCTTTCAAACTGCAGACTGAACTCAACCATATTATGATCGCTGCTTCCTAAGTGTTCCCTTACTTTAAGATCTTTTATAAAGTCTGGTTCATTACAGAGCACTAGGTCCAGAATAGCCTGCTCCCTTGTGGGCTCCATGACAAGCTGTTCCAAAAAGCCATCTTGTAAGCATTCCATGAATTCCTTTTCTTTGGATCCACTGGCTACGTTATTTACCCAATCCACCTGCATATTGAAGTCCCCCATGATCACCGTGACCTTGCCTTTCTGACATGCCTTTTCTATTTCCCGGTACATGTTGCGCCCCTGGTCCTGACCACTGTTAGGAGGTCTGTACATAACCAGTTTTCCTCCGCCGAGAGTCTGCACTTTCTTTCGACCAACATTTGGGGAAATTTGGCGATCCATTCTTAAAATGCTGGGAGTTTTCAGATTGCTGAAAGTATTTAGAATGATCGTACCTTCGAAGTGATTCCGGTAGAAAGTAACGAACACGCATTCAATTCCTTTGTAGAAACAGACCGATCAAAGCCTGCATTAAAATAAAACATGTCATTCAGACATATTTAGCATGTGGCCACTTTAATCTAAAACAATGTTAGATTGTTATAATCCCCACATTATTAGTGCGCCGAAGGTGTTAATATTTTAAACTTATTACTATATTGTATATTTACCTTTATTCTTTCTCTCAACTTTCATTTTATTTAAATCATATAGTGATATATATCATAATCTCACTCTAAACGTTTTGATTCTTAGTGCTAATTATTGGGGCCAATGTCAAGATATCTCCCACTTTGCAAACTTGACCCAGAAATGGGGCACGTGATAACTATCTTGCAGGATAATGGCTATCCTGAATTGCTCACTGTCTATAATTCGCAACTGAGCCAAATTCCACCACTTTCCGAGCGCAAAAAGTGGCTAGTCTACCTCAAATTACCCTGGAAAGAACGGGTTGAGAAAGCCACTTCAGGCTGCTGCTGTGCACTGGCTATTCCAGTGGTATTTTCCACTGACAGGATACTGCCATCAGCCCAGAAAAATACCTCTTTGCCTGTCGCACTGATTGAGAAACATCATCTGTGAATTTCAGTGGTTGGTGTGATATCAGAGACTTAGGCGGTATGTGTCCCAGTGATTGGCTGATCAAATCAATAGCCATGTTCCTTTGCAAGTTGAGTACAGGCCATACACAACCACTTGCAAAACCCAAAATTAAAGGTCTGCTTTCAGATGTGGTTCCGTGTTTGGGCAGCACTTGCTGAACAATCCTGAGTGTGCCCATAGCCACGCTAACATCCAATGTACGTTCATCAGCCAAGGCCATAATGTGGCTTCTTTATGCTTGCCAGAAGCAGAACACACAAATAAAAGGGATATATTCAAGCCTTGAACTTTTGTTTGGATTGCCCTGGGATTGGAAAGTCTATAATTCCCTAGTGGTAGCACAGTGGTTAGCACTGCTGCTTCACAGCGCCAGGGTCCCAGGTTCCATTCCCGGCTTGGGTCACTGTCTGTGCAGAGTCTGCACGTTCTCCCCGTGTCTGCGTGAGTTTCCTCTGGGTGGACACTCCAATTTCCTCCTATGAAAGATGTGCTTGTTAGGTGAATTGGACATTCAAAAGTCTCCCTCAGTGTACCCAAACTGGCGCCGGTGTGTGGCGACTTCATTGCAGTATTAATATAAGACTACTTGTGACAATAATAAAGTTTATTATTATTGCTTTCTCCATGGCAACTCATTGGCTAATCAGGTGCAATCTGCCAACCAATCAGCATCTTTTCCCCTGCAGTATAAATTGTTGTTTGAAATTTGGCATTCTTGCATTTGTCCTGTTGAATGCATGATTAAAACGTGTTGACAGCATTATGTCTTTCTTTTCAGCAATATGTGATAAAAGTATAGAGAATAACTTTAGATGATCTAATTCTGTTTCAACACAGACTTTGTTTTGCACCAATGTAGCCATGCTGGCCACGCAAAATGGACACTGAGCCAAACTAAAATGGAAGGCTGCTGAGAAACAGACAGTTCAGCCAGAACAGCAGTCTGCAAAGAGCAGTTTGCATTCTGCAGCAGCAGAAACCAGTTTGGGCTCAGGTGAAAAGACCTTAGCTAGGTGCAAATGGCAAAACGCTTTGCATGCTAATGAGGCCATCAGACTTGAACACCCACACAATAGATACATTTGGTTCTGAATGGACACATTCCAATCAAGACCCAGACATCGAGGCACCAGAAACCTCCGAACAAAAGGACATAAGAAACGCCCCCTCCATCACGGAGACCCCCTCGCATTGGGGAATTAATCCAGTATCGATAAGAAATTGATCCAATAGGTAGAGCCCGCCCGAGAAGAGGGAAGGACAACGGAACCCCTATAAAAGATAGGGACCTCGTGTTGTCCGGTCTGTTAAACCCGTGCTCCGGCCCCGACTGACACCTGGTATCCTGACTCCAGCCGTTGAGCACCAGCCGCCGAAACCGTAAGTTCAACGCTCGCTACGCGATCCAAGCCCGCTAGACTCCCAAGTGCCAGAACGCTTGCTGAAGGCTGCAGACAAAACCAGGACGAAGGCCTCGTTCTCTTACCTTGCCTGTTCCTGTTAGATAAGTATTCTGTTTGCTTATGTTTAGTTGTAGCTTAGTCTCTTAGTGTGTGCATGAGTATTTATTATTAACTGTATAATAAATATTGATCGTTTGAACTTTACTAATCGGTGTATCGTCTTTATTACTTTGAACTTGACCTTGGAATACTTGTGACGTTGCCTATACGGCAACTGGCGACTCCAGAGCTAAAATAATTACATAGAGCAGAGCCTAGCAGTGTTAAGCACACGTCGAACTCGGAGGCGTGTTAATACACTCCAATAAACGCGTTTTACGCCCATAGTAAAACGTGCAACATTTAGTGGCGACTCTGGTGGGACCCTGTTGTAAGTGGAAACACCACAGTGTCCAGGACCCTGAAATTTGAATTGGAACTCCAAATTGCAGAGAAATAAAGAGATCACAAGTATTCAAGGTGTTCAAAATAATAAGCGAAATTCGGAAGTGTGTTTAGTGCATGCGTACTAACAGGGCTGTAAGGTAAAACTGAAAGCTTTTTGTTGCGACAAACTTTCGGTAGTTTTGTAATCGGAAAATAGCGTAAGCCGTACCCTTTTTACGAAACACCACCCCAGCAACCCCCTGTTCCAAATTATAAAAAGAGAGTCAGAGGAAATGGCCATGCAGGCAATGGAACGTCTGATGGATCCAGCAAAGTTTGTGGTCGCAGCGACCAGCAGCAGTAGCAGAGTAGGCCAGTGTCCCACGTGGGAGCTGGAACTCCGCAAATATCTGCAGGGAAAGGGATGGCCCCTTTGGAAAGAGTTTTTGTGCAAATGAGGAGACAGGTCCCGGAAGTATAGGTCATACTTGGTGGGAGAACCTCTCTCAAATACACAAAAAGAGTTTAGGTAAAGCACGCAAGCCGATGGCGATTGTGTCCTGTTTGGCACAGTTGCGAGGCGCAGAGGAGGTCATCAGGACGCTCCGGGCAGATTTAGAGGAAAGGAACCGAATGAGTAAGGTCGATGTCAGGGACATCGAGAAAGAAAACCTGGATCTTAAAGGGAAGTTGGCAGAGAAGGATAGAGAGGTGGATGATGCCAAGAGGGCTCACCAGTCTTGTCTAGCTCATCTGAGCAGTTCCCAGACCCAGTATGAGAAAGCCTATCAGGACGTGCAACGTGCCGTTCTGATAAGACAGGAATCGGAAAAGCAGGTGGAGGCATTGCAGAGGCAATGTTCCGATCTCAAAGCAGCTTTGAGAGCACTCCATGCTGCAACGACCGAACAAAGACAAAGCACAGTTGACCACGCGAAATGCAGGAAACAGATTGCGGAACTGCAATCTCTGCTTTCGGTGCAGAATGGCTTCCAAAGCACCTTTGGAGCTCAGTTAGATGGGGAAAATGCCCCAGATTGGCAGGAATTAAGCGAGACAGCGCAGCGTTATGTTCAGGGAACATGTGCGCCCGCAGCTCAGCAGAAACGACAGGCACCCCAACCCCCCACAGCTCAGATCATAACCGCACCCATGAATCCCGTAACCACACAGAGGAAAGCCGAATCAGAAGGCGCCCCAGACATAACTTACACCACCCCTTTAACAGTAACCCAGCTAAGGGACGCTTGTGAAAAGATCACTCCGTTCCTCCCCACCGCAGACCCCCACCAGTTTTTCGCTAAAGTAAAACAGCAGGCTACCATGTACGGCCTGGATGAGAGAGAGCAGGTTAAGCTCACAGTGCTGAGCTTAGACCAGAGTGTAGTGGCAGCCCTCCCCGACCCACAAAACGTGGCAGGAGGCAGCCTAGAGGAGATGCACACTGCCATTTTAGATGCCATCGGGTACAATAGAGGTGACCCCGTAGAAGGATTGAATAAGTGCAGGCAGAAGAGATCCGAACACCCCACAGCATTCGCAGGAAGGCTGTGGATTCATTTCAGCGCAGTTTTCGGACAGCTAGATAGAGCGCATTTAACCCGCGAAAACATGGTTAAGTGGACGCGCACAATTATCTCACACGCAACAGAAGCAGGACAGAGCGCTTGCAATAATTACGACCCCTCAGAAGAGGCCCATAACGAAAAATGGGTCCTGAAAAGATTGTCCCGCGCTTGGGAGCAATCGCTTCAGGCAAAAGGAAAGGTTAGATCCCCAGAAGAGGCTCAGGCTGCTGCAGATATCCAAGCAGTCAGAGAGCACCAGAAGCCCGCATGGGTAAATGAAGGCAAGAGCAGCCCTCAACAGAAAGGACAGGAATGCTATAACTGTGGACAGTTAGGGCATTGGGCAAAAGAGTGCCAAGCACCCCAGCGATCTCAGAGAGGCCAGCAGACAGGCACTCTGAACCGCAACAAAGCAAAACCCATCCACAATGTAGCAGTACAGTCAGGACCCACTAATGTGGACGAGACGAACTGACGGTGTTCGGGCTCCCCCACTTGGGTCTGTGACACACTATGGGACTCATCAGGGAGGCCCGTAGTCACGGCAAAAGTCAAAGGGAAGCCCATAGAGTTACTGTGGGACACAGGAGGATCCCGCACCACCATTAACTCCACAACCACGGCACACTCAGACACGTGGCCGACCACCTCCACCATCACACTTAGCGGGTTCACCGGACACTCGCAGCAGGGACATATCACAGCACCCGTAGCGATCCAGCTAGGGAACATTAGCACAAGACACCCCGTAGTTTTAGTAAATCTTCCCCGGACAGCAGAGCACATCCTGGGGATAGATTTTATGAACGCTCACAGCTTGTCGTTCGACCCAGTGAACCAGTGTGTCTGGCGAATGGCGAGATCAGACAGAGCCCCAGCCACCCTCACAGTAGGAGACTACGCTAATCGGATTAGCGCAGTGGGAGAGTACTCATTCGACCTGACTACACTCCACACCGACCGACAAATTAAGGCCCTACTAAACAAACACAGGACAGCATTTGCAAGTCACCGTCATGACTGTGGCAGAATGACTGGACAAGTTCATGTTACCGGACAGGACCCCCGACCGCAAAAGCAGTATAGATTTCCCCTCGAGGCAGAGGTGGAAATAGAAAAGGTTATAGGCAGCTTGTTGGACCAAGGTGTACTGAGAACGGTAGCCTCCACCAACAATGCCCCTATTTGGCCAGTGAGGAAGCCCGATGGATCATGGCGTCTGACCATCGATTATCGGGAACTCAACAAAGTAACCCCCGCAGTAGCCCCAACGGTAGCTACTAGTCCCGAGACCATGCTCAAGCAGGGTCTCAACGCCAAGTACTTCACGGTATTGGACATCAGTAATGGATTCTGGTCAATACCATTGGCAAAAGCGTGCCAATACAAATTCGCATTCACTTTTAAAACACAGCAGTACACGTGGACATGCCTCCCACAGGGATTCCACAATTCCCCCTCCATTTTCCACCGACAGCTGGCAAGTGGATTAGAGAAATTTTCCCGACCCGAATGTCTGGTACAGTATGTAGACGACCTACTACTGCAGACAGACACAAAGGCAGAGCACATTTCGCTTCTGGCCGAACTCCTGGAACTCTTAACTGAAATTGGCTGTAAAGTTAACCCGAAAAAGGCCCAAATATTGGAAAGTAAAGTGATGTATTTGGGATCAGTCATCACGCACGGCAAACGCGAGATCGAATTCAAAAGAATTGATTCGATCGTCAAATTGCCCCTTCCCCAGAATGTATCAGCCCTCCGGTCGTTTTTAGGACTGGTTGGCTATTGTCGGAACCACATCGACGGATTCGCGACAAAAGCCGCCCCACTTTCAGACCTCCTTAAGAAAGGAGCCCCCTGGGAATGGCTTCCGCAGCATACAGGCGCTGTGGAAGAGTTGAAACGAGCCCTTAGTGCAGCACCCGCGCTGCTAGTCCCCGACCAACTTTCACCGTACGCAATAGAGGTAGCGAGCACCGATCTGACCCTCTCGGCCGTGTTGCTTCAAGAACGGCACGAGCAGCTAAGACCAGTGGCTTATGCCTCCCGACTGTTAGACCCGGTAGAACAAGGATTTTCAGCCTGTGAGAGGCACCTCCTTGCTGTCTTCTGGGCAGTACAGTACTTTTCATACATCACCGGACTAAACCCCATCACCATCCTAACCGAACATACACCCACACAGCTACTACTAGACGGTCGACTGAAGGACGGTTCAGTTAGCCAGATTAGGGCAGCTAGGTGGACCCTACTTTTACAAGGACGGGACATTACAGTGAAACGGACACGCACACACACATACTTAGCAGACAACCTCCAATACCCCGGACAGCCCCATGACTGTGAAATTGTAGCTCCCCTGCATAACACAGGACCCTTTTTAGCAAAAACACCCCCCAGGAAGATAGGGAACCCGAAACAAAGCCCCCAGCCCACAGACACGTGTGGCCCCTTGAGGATTTATGTAGACGGTTCCTCCACAGTTTTAAATGGTGAGCGTATCACAGGATGCGGCATCTATGTAGAGGACGCGCAGGGGCGCGCTCTCGAAGAGATAGCTCTTAAGTTACCAGGTCACTTAGGCGCGCAGGCAGCAGAGCTAGCAGCCATAGCGTACATAGTGGACCACCCCGATTCTTTTCCCAGCCCAGCAGACATATATTCAGACAGCTTATATGTCTGCAATAGCCTAACAGATTTTCTGCCCCTGTGGAGGACACGAGGTTTTGTCTCCGCAGACGGAAAACCCCTTCCATCAGCCCCTCTACTCCAGCATATTTTAGCAAAAGCGAAGGACAGGACCTTCGGCATTATAAAAGTTCGAAGCCACCATAGGTCATCACCCCCTGGGAATGTAAAAGCCGACGCATTGGCTAAGGCAGGTTCCAGGAGAGGACACTTATGGACCCCCCCAGCTAGCGCACCAGCTAGCGCCCCTGTGAGCGCAGTCCAAGTCTCACAGACTGATATTAAAGATCTCGTGGCAGCACAAAAACAGGACGGAGACCTCAGGGAGGTTTTCAAGGGAAACTTTGTGCCTGCTTACGAGCACTTTAAACACGCACTGACCACACATGAGGGTGTGATCATTAAGGACCAACTTTATGTGGTCCCACAGCAGGACAGGAATCAGATGATTGCCTTGTTCCACGACGGACACGGGCATCAGGGAATTGATGCAACAACGAGGCACCTCAGGCAACTCTGTTGGTGGCCTAATCTCAGGACTGATGTAACGCACTACATTGAGAATTGCCTGATTTGTGCTCAGAATAACCCGGAGAGGTATTCTAAGAAGGCACAACTTCGGCATACTCGCCCAGTTAACGGCCCTTGGACAAACCTCCAGATCGACTTTATAGGTCCATTGCCCCCTTGTAGGAATGGCTATAAATACGTTCTGGTGGTGATAGATACCTTTACCAAGTGGGTAGAGGCATTTCCCTCACGAACAAACACAGCTAAGACAGCTGCAAAGATCCTGACCCACCACATCTTCACGAGATGGGGTTTACCCCGAAGTATCGATTCGGACCAGGGATCTCACTTTACAGGACGGGTCATGAGGAACGTCCTGACAATATTCGGAATCAAACAGAACTTCCACATTGCGTATCATCCACAGTCCAGCGGGATTGTGGAGCGCATGAATCGGACCCTAAAAACTACCCTTAGGAAAATGGTTCAAGAGAACAATTCCACATGGGATTCAGTGCTCCCATTTGCACTTATGTTCATAAGGAACACTGTCTCCACATCAACAGGATACACACCACACACACTCATGACCGGACGCCCTATGAAAGGTACAGAATTCCTTTTAGGACTGGACATGACAAGCCCCGAAGTGACGGCCCTCACACATGAAAAGGCAGTTACAGATCTAGTTGAGACTGTGAGGTCTGCACAGCTCGCAGCCGCAGTCCAGCTAGGGAAACGCCGACAGCAACGTACTGCCTGTTTCAATAAGACCGTACACACCACAGAATTCCAGGTTGGGCAACAGGTAATGTTATCTGTTTATAACCCCAGCAGTTTTTTGGCTCCAAAATATTCCGGTCCCTACTCAATTTCGGACAAAATTAGCCCCTCCGTTTACAGAATAAAGTATCCTAATGGGAAGACCGCGTGGTTCCATATCAACCAGTTAAAGGCATATGGAACACAGGCCAACCATGCCCACCATGTCCTGCTAGACGCAGCAGAACACTTCACCCCGCCCACCAGAGACACTTTTCCACCATCCCCCTCACAGACCAGTTCATCCACGGACTCGCCCACGACTCCGCCCACAGACCACTACAGACCACGCCCCGACACGCCCACAAGCTGCCACAGCAGAGACAGTAGGACAGACACTGCCTCTGAAGACAGCGACACCACACAGCCATACAGCCCACACTGCACCAACTACGACCCCGACTCCAGTGACCCCATGGAAGTCACCTACCTCAAAAACCCAGAACCACCACTCGACCCCGACTACCCCGACAACACACTCGACGCTACACAATGGCACAGGGACAATTCCTACAGACTTGTCCGCAATGATGAAAGTGACCCCCGGTCACACAACTCCAAAATAGCATGCCTGATCCACACAAGGGTGTGGGATCCGGGAGAGCAGGACGACACGGTGTCTGACTCCCGACACGGCAACCCCTTTGTGACCCTGTTCACAGAGGCAGAATCAAAGTGAGGTGTCCAGATGATGTAAGATAGGAATCGTTTGAGGGAAACGATGTCCTTTCTGATGGAACCTGCACGTATGTTTGTCTTCGTTTCATGTTTGTTTGTCTCAGGATTGTACATTGTTCAGCTGGAGGATGGACATCTTCTTTTCAGCTGAAAAGATTGTGACCACCTCACATGCACGTTAGTTTGTCCGCAGATACTTTTGAGAACTTCGGTTTGATTGGAGATCTTTTCCAAAGTTGTAAGGCCACACGCCAAATAGTTTATCTGCAGATATTTCTGAGAACTTCAGTTGTATCCTCTGGTGAACCGACACGGTTCACGACTTGTTCCCTGTTTTCAGAACGGAGCATCTTGGCTCCCTTGGTTTTTTTTTAGGTGCCCCTCTATTCGGCGAAATAGAGGCTGCAAGTCATGGTAAACACATTCGTACCCGTTTTCTCCAGGTTACTCAGGCAGTGGACAAACGGCACTGAGGACCCGCCCTGTCTGAGAACCAACCCTTGGTCAGCCAAACTCGGGTATGGCACAGCACGCCCTACCCGGGGATCCCATCCAACTCGTACCCGTAGCGGCCCATACGCAACTCATTCGGATGTTTGTTTCCAAGTTTGTTTTCATTTTACGTTAGGTAGCCCTTCGGCCGCCATCCCACATGCTATTTACATCCGGAAACATTCGGATGGTAAATCAGCAAAGCCTGCGAGACGGCTCGCAGAAGGAAGGATTGTTAGGTGTATGCTGGTCTTTAAATTCGCTTTTTGAAAAAAAATGAGGGGAGTCACAGGGTGTGACTTAGCCAGTCATTTTAAAGGGTCAATTGGGTTTTGAAAGACAGATGCACTAACAAGTAAAGGTCTTAAACTGTGTATTGACAGATACTGTGCTTGATCCCAAAGGTTTCAAAGGACGAGACAGAGGTCGAAGCCAGGATTGTCAATACCGGAGGAAGAAGGAAGAGAAAGAGGAAGAACAGCAAGA
The DNA here is from genome assembly GCF_902713615.1 of Scyliorhinus canicula. Lineage (NCBI taxonomy): Eukaryota > Metazoa > Chordata > Chondrichthyes > Carcharhiniformes > Scyliorhinidae > Scyliorhinus > Scyliorhinus canicula. Next base: position 76,716,353 of record NC_052147.1, on the reverse strand, counting down.
TGATGGAAGCCCACTTATTACTGTTTAATGTCATATGTATATGTGTGGAAACAAGACACGTTTCCCCCACAACCCCCACCGTAAATGTTTCCATTACAGCAAACCCCCAGTGCTCAGCTCTGATCAGCGAGGTTCAGACCTGGTGTACTAAATTCATGACGTGGTACTCCATGTCCTACATAATCGAATCACTGTTGGTGATCGCGATCCTCATCATCCTAGTGCAGACCCTCAGGTTGAGGAAATGGAAGAGGAGAGCCTCTCGTTCCAGCACCTCACCCATCTATAGAGTGCAATCCCCCATCTTCGGATTCCACCAAACCCCTCAACCCCTCACTGATTACAACACTCTGTAAATAAAATTCAGCCATGTATTATATTGTTCCATACTCGACTGCCGAGTTGGGAAGTGTGATGTTGTGGTGTGAATGGTTAAGGTTTAGAGTGATTAAATGTTTAAGTTAAGGTTAATAGTGATAGGTAGAGGTTCCCAGTTGTAGTAATGCATGCCCCTTTTGACATAGGGCCAAATAGAAATGTTAGTTAAAATTTTTTTCTCTCTTCTTCCCATAGTTTAGAACAGAGTAGAACAGGAACTGGCAAGAGGTCAGAACACAAGGAGGCAAAGTACATAGGTGATCCTTCACAATAGTATGATTGTGAGGATCACAAGGAGGGAATGTAGCCATGCTGGCCACGCAAAATGGACACTGAGCCAAACTAAAATGGAAGGCTGCTGAGAAACAGACAGTTCAGCCAGAACAGCAGTCTGCAAAGAGCAGTTTGCATTCTGCAGCAGCAGAAACCAGTTTGGGCTCAGGTGAAAAGACCTTAGCTAGGTGCAAATGGCAAAACGCTTTGCATGCTAATGAGGCCATCAGACTTGAACACCCACACAATAGATACATTTGGTTCTGAATGGACACATTCCAATCAAGACCCAGACATCGAGGCACCAGAAACCTCCGAACAAAAGGACATAAGAAACGCCCCCTCCATCACGGAGACCCCCTCGCATTGGGGAATTAATCCAGTATCGATAAGAAATTGATCCAATAGGTAGAGCCCGCCCGAGAAGAGGGAAGGACAACGGAACCCCTATAAAAGATAGGGACCTCGTGTTGTCCGGTCTGTTAAACCCGTGCTCCGGCCCCGACTGACACCTGGTATCCTGACTCCAGCCGTTGAGCACCAGCCGCCGAAACCGTAAGTTCAACGCTCGCTACGCGATCCAAGCCCGCTAGACTCCCAAGTGCCAGAACGCTTGCTGAAGGCTGCAGACAAAACCAGGACGAAGGCCTCGTTCTCTGACCTTGCCTGTTCCTGTTAGATAAGTATTCTGTTTGCTTATGTTTAGTTGTAGCTTAGTCTCTTAGTGTGTGCATGAGTATTTATTATTAACTGTATAATAAATATTGATCGTTTGAACTTTACTAATCGGTGTATCGTCTTTATTACTTTGAACTTGACCTTGGAATACTTGTGACGTTGCCTATATGGCAACTGGCGACTCCAGAGCTAAAATAATTACATAGAGCAGAGCCTAGCAGTGTTAAGCACACGTCGAACTCGGAGGCGTGTTAATACACTCCAATAAACGCGTTTTACGCCCATAGTAAAACGTGCAACACCAACATAACTAGACAATAGGAGCAACTAGTTGCAACAGGAATGGCCTTCAACTCAGACTGTATTGAGTTCAAGGCTCAAATCCCCCTCTAATATTTCAGTCATTTCCAGAAAAATGACCACCGGTACTTGCTTGGCACATATTCTTATTATAAACACGTTCTATTCAGGCTGCTATTTTGTTCAGGCTATTCGCCAACAATAGCTGGATCGAATGTACAGCAATTAATCCAATCCAGGATTTCACAAGCTTTCATCAGACAGTAAGGAAACTGAAATAGACATTTATTTCTGGCACTCACGGGGAAACCTCCTCTTTAAAAACATCTCAGATATTTTACTTTCCTTTCTTCTGCAATGATTGATAAATGCACATGCCTAAAATTTAATCAGCAGTCTGGCTCAAATCTCACCGAGGGAATGCTCCCCGTGTCAAAATGTTTCGGCCTGAGGGCCAGATGATATTGGACCTCGGGCCTCATATATATGGGACCCAAAGCAGCTGGAAAGTGAAGAAGCTTTAAATTTTGGGCAGCTGCATCACCATCCTTCAGATATGCCCTGGGATGGAGAGGGGGAAGTGAATGGAACAAAGTGGGTGACAATGTTGGGATGGACGAGTGAACAGGAGGGGGCCAGCAACTGTCCGACATTGCCGAACTGCACATGGAGGATTGCTGCTCCACATTCAGGTACTCTTTGTGTAAAATGTACATTTTTGGTGGTGGCCATCATTGGTTCCTACAAAGTTTCCTGAATGCAGCCAATCCAGTGCCCCCTGTCACAGACAGTCCAATTTAACAAAGGGAGTCTCAAACAGACATTGGGTTCTAACTTGTAAGACTTTTGCAGCAATAAACAAACTAAAAACAACATTGTCTAAACACTACATTGTAGATATCTTATTCTCTATAAAAAACTTTTTAAATGTCCAAACATCCCCCATCACATTCATACTTTACTATATTCCACAGGAATTAGTCCAGAGTTATTCTCAGCTGCCACTGGCTTGCTTCCCATTTTCTTTTTCAGTCGATCACATCTAACCCTGAACTGACTTTCAGAGTGAGGGTACCCTGCAGATTCCTCTCTCTCGCCTAAACTGGGCAAAGGTTTTAGCCTCATTTAAATCCTCTTGAACTTGGGTCTCTTCAATCTGAGCATGAGCTCTCACTCGCAATTTGCATGATGAAGAACATAAACTGGCTGCCTCCCTCTCACACACACTCTCTCCCTTGGATTCTTGAACACTGGCCTATCTGTGAGGTTCAGGGACATCCTAAGAAAAACCCTGTAACCCAAAACTAAAATAGCTTGCTATGGACTCTTCCCCTTTTAAAGCCAGTTTCCATGTCAATGTGAATCACCTGGGTCTTGTATCAATGTAGAAATAATGAACCATCCTTTAGACATCCAACTTCATAATATTTTGGAATTAAATAGACAGTTTAAAGTATAACTATTTACAAAACCTGCCATTCCTAACACCTCCTTGTGACATGGAGACTAATAGTTTATTCACCATCAGCACATTGTTTATGGGTGTGACTATCTCACACCTACTTCTCAGTAAGACAACTCCCCAACTCTCCAACCAAAACCTTTAACAACCAAGTCACCCAGGTTTTTTGTCAGGCAGAACTCAGAACAGGTCAAAAGGACCCCCTTCATTCCTCCATTTTATCCTCAAGAGAGTCCCAAAGCAAAGAAATCCCTTTGGCCTCCGGGGCTTGTGGGTCGAGTTCCAGTCAGTCAGGTTTGTGGGCCAATTCCATTGTGGTGTTGTAGTCGATTAAATTGATGTGACCATCAATTCACGCGAAACAGAGTGTAGATGTAAACTGTGGCTTTAATCGACTAGAACAGTGCCTGCTTGCGACTGCTCTGCTACTGAGAGCTGCCGACAGGGCTGCTGCTCTTTATACCTCCCCTCAAGGGGAGGAGCCGGGGGCGGAGCCCACACAGCACCAACCTGATACATTATATGTAATATTGTACAATGGTCCATAGGTGGAGCCCACATGGGTGGGCAACAGTGTGATACAGTAACATACATGGTGAATGATTAATGCAATACGTTCACCACATGGAGGAGCTGCTGGGGGTAGAGGAAGTCAGGAAGGCAATTGGGAATATGCAGACGGTGAAAACACTGGGACCGGATGGGTTCCCAATGGAGTTATATAAAAAGTTTGTGGATAGGTTTGTCCCGGTGCTGGTGGAAGCGTTTGAGGATGTGGTGGTTCTGGAACTGCTCCCAGACACAATGAGCCAAACCTCCATTTCACGTTCTTTTGAAGAAGGATGTGGACCCGATAGAATGTGGGTCTTACCGACCTCGTTGAATGTGGACGCAAAGATTTTAGCAAAGGTCTTGGTGCCGAGATTGGAGGAGTATTTCCAGCAGGCCATTGGGGAGGATCAGGCAGGATTTGTGAAGGGTAGGCCATGTCTTCCAATGTGCAGCACATGTTGAATGTGGTGTTGTCTCAGGCAGAGGGGGGTGAGCAGGAAATGATTGCGGCGCTGGATACAGAGAAGGCCTTTGATAGGGCGGAGCGGGATATCTGTTCACGATGCTGGAGCGATTCAGGATAGGACCGCAGTTTGTTTCTTGGATTAAGCTGTACCGGAGCCAAAGACCAGTGTCCAGCGAAATAATGTAAGCTTGGGCTACTTCTAACTGCATAGGGACCGAGACAGGCTTGGAGGGACGAAGGGCCTGTTCCTGTGCTGTATTTTCTATGTTCTTTGAGTCAGAAGTTCCCTATGTTGTCTCTCCTATTCACGTTGGCGATTGAGCCTTTGGCCATTGCCTTGAGGGACTTACATAAGTGGAGGGGGAGAATGAGGGAGTGGGGAGGAGCATAGGGTGTCTCTGTATGCAGATGATCTGTTGCTGTACATCCCGGATCCGCTCCCGACGATGGGGGTCATAATGGGGATACTCAAGCGGACCGGAGCTTTTTCCGGGTATAAACTGAATTGGGACAAAAGTGAATGTTTTCACTTCACACCGAGGAGGGGAACTAATTTGGGGTTGTTGTTGTTCAGGCTGACAAACTCACATTTCAGGTACTTAGGGGATAAACAGCTGGCTTGTAATGCAGAACAATGCCAGCAGCGCGGGTTCAATCCCGTACCAGCCTCCCCGAACAGGTGCCGGAATGTGACGACTAGGGGCTTTTCACAGTAACTTAATTGGAGCCTACTTGTGACAATAAGCGATTATTATTATTATTAGGGGTACAGTTGGCAAAGGATTGGACGCAACTGCAGAAGCTAAATTTTACAAGCTTGGTGAGCAGACTGAATGCAGATCTGCAGAGATTGGATAGTCTCCCACTGTCGTTAGTTACGGAAGTGCAATGATTGAGTCATTGAGGGATTTGGGGCAGCACGGTAGCATGGTGGTTAGCATAAATGCTTCACAGCTCCAGGGTCCCAGGTTCGATTCCCGGCTGGGTAACTGTCTGTGTGGAGTCTGCACGTCCTCCCCGTGTGTGCGTGGGTTTCCTCCGGGTGCTCTGGTTTCCTCCCACGGTCCAAAGATGTGCGGGTTAGGTGGATTGGCCATGCTAAATTGCCCGTAGTGTAAGGTTAATGGGGGGATTGTTGGGTTACGGGTATAGGGTGGATACTTCGGTTTGAGTAGGGTGATCATTGCTCGGCACAACATCGAGGGCCGAAGGGCCTGTTCTGTGCTGTACTGTTCTATGTTCTATGAGTCATTTATATGGGCAGGGGAAGTGACGAGAATCAGAAGAGTGGTCCTACATAAGGACTGTCAGTCAGTGGGGTTAGGGCGGCTAAACCTGCTTTGCTAGAATTGGGCGGCGAATGAGGAGAAGGTATTGGGTTTGGTGGAGGGATCAGAGTCAGTTTGTGTAAAGCTGGAGGCCATGTCATGTGAGGGGACGGGATTGCGGGCGCTGGTGACAGCCGGCTCGCACTCTTCCCGAAGAAGTTTTTTTGCGGAACCCGGTGGTGGTGGCTACACTACAAAAATAGAAGCAATTACGGCAGCACGCCACAAAGCGGGCTGAGTGTTGAGGATGATACCGATCAGGGACATCCATCAGCTGGAATCTCCGTTCCTGATACTAAGTGTTGATGCCGGAGCAGGTTTAGGGGACTTCCACAACAGCACAATAGCACAAGTGATTATCACTGTGGTTTCACAGCGCCAGGGTCCCAGATTCGATTCCCTGCTGGGTCACTGTCTGTGTGGAGTTTGCACATTCTCCCCTTGTCTGCGTGAGTTTCCTCCGGGTGCTCCGGTTTCCTCCCACAGTCCAAAGATGTGCAGGTTAGGTGGATTGGCCATGCCCTTAGTGTCAAAACAAAAGGTTAGGAGGGGTTATTGGGTTACGGGGATAGGGTGGAAGTGAGAGCTTAAGTGGGTCGGTGCAGACTCGATGGGCCGAATGGCCTCCTTCTGCACTGTATGTTCTATGTTCAAAACTGGCTCCACACCTGGTTCAATTCAACAACTGTCAAGGGGTTAACACCAGCGCCATGTGGTTCACAATTGATTCCAGTGAGAAACAGTGCCAGATTCGCCGGGTCCATGATGGACACTCAGGAGACTGACAAGTTATAGCTGCACATACACACTGCACTCCCCATACGCACCATCCCAGCCAATGCATGACCTCCTCAGGACAGCCAGGGTGAGTAGGCACTAAACCTCATCCCACACATCCGTAACCCCACTCCCCGCACCAGAAGGCAGCCGGACACCCACCCTACACCACATACCAGTTGCCATGGCCTTGTACCCTGGCCACTGAAGCCATCAGGTACCCACACACTGGGCTGCATGCGTCGGACTGTCTAACACTGTGCATTTTCTGCTCCGTCCCCCGCATCCCGCCTTCCCCAAGGAGAAGGCCGCGCACAACCGTTGGGAGTGGGATAAGGCTGGAGTGGGACCGTCGGACCTGCGGCCCCTCAACGCACCAGAACAGAGTGCATTGGATGTGGCCGGAGGCCCCGAGGAAAGGGCAGTCGGGGTGCGGAGGCCGGCATTGGGCGAGGAATTGAGACCCCGCTGAGTTGCGGTTCCCATGGCATGTGTGTCACTGCCCCCCCCCCACCACCCCCACCACCCCCACAGGGCCTCTCTACCATCATCGCCCTCCCCACACAACCCTTACCCCCCACACTCCCCACACAACCTCTCCCCCCCCCCACCAGCCCCACTCCCCGTTGACCCACGATGCATTCATGAGTCTTGTCTTGTGTCCTGCAGGAGCTGCTAGAGATGGCGCGGACCGTCCTGGTGCCCCTGCCCCCAACTCCAACCAGAACCCGATGTCTCAACCAGCAACGAAGATGAGACTGACACGACGGTAGCCCTCGACTCGCATCCCGAGACACCCCAGACCACCAGTCCAGGAAAGACACTGACTTCCTGTCACAGTTGCCTCCAATACCTTCCATATCCCAGAGACACTCACCTTGGTTGGGTCCAGAGGGTCCTGGGACACGATCTGTAGCACACCACACATATGCTCCGGTACAGCAGGTGGAGGGAGGAACTCCTGACGGGGCAGACGGTCAAAGGGTAGACCGACCCCAGGGACTAGCTGCCGTCCATTCCAGATGCCGCAAACCCATCTGGAATGAACCCATTGATTGTGGAGATGCAGACGCAGAGCCAGGGATTACATGAGGAGTTGTGAGCGAGCATCCAGGAGCTGCAGGTGCAGTTGGAGGAGTCCAACCACGTGCAGGAGCAGGAGGTGGTGCCAACCATGCGTGCCACCCAGACCAACACAACATAGGTGGCATCCACGGTGGAGGCCTTGGGGCAAAGGTTATAGCCATGGATCAAGATGTCCAAGGCCTGCGGCAATCTGTGCAGACGGTGACTGAGGCCCAGGACAGGGCTGCCCTATCACAGGCAGCCATGTACCAGAGCCATCTGGACATCGCAGCGGCGCTCCTGAGCGTGGCCCAGTCACAGTAGGTCACAGCTGAGAGCATCGGGCTATTGCCCAGGCACTGGCCTATGTGGCACAGACCTAGAGGCAGGTGGCCCAGTCGCAGAGGGAAAAGGCACAGTCACTGGCTGATGTGGCACAGACCCAGAAGGTGGTGGCACTGCCCCAGCGTGATGCGGCACAGTCCCTGACGGAGATGGCCCACTCCCTGTGCTCCATGGTCGCGAGCATGCAAATCCTGATTGAGAGAAGACCGGGCCTCCAGGACTAGCAGTGCCAGGTGGCGGGGGAGCCTCAGGGGTTAGTGCCGCTCGTAACCCCGTCCCATGGAGTAGCCCGGGGTTGTGAGTGGAGGAGGAGGCGATCGGGCCCCTGCCAGTGACCACCTCAGGGGAGGCACCAGAACACTGCAGCACCTCCTGTCCCTGGTGCATCACATGGGCAGTGGGAAGAACAGAGCAGAACCTGCTACCTGAGACAACCGAGCAGCGGCCGGACCCATTCAGCCCAGAGATGGCCGCCAAAGGGGACCTTGGTCACAAGTGGGAATTGTTGCGTGCCTCCTCCACTCCTGATGTACTGTCTGAGGATCCACCTAGACGTAGCGTTTGGGCCTTGAATAGCAGACACCAGTTACTTTGACATGGGTGCATGACACAATATAGTGATTGGGGCTAGGGTACAAAGCTGTACATATTTGTTCATATTAAACACCCTTGCACAACGTTACAACCTGCTTTGGTGCCTGTCAGATGGGTGTGAGGGATGGGTTGGTCGTAGAGGGGGCGCAGATGTTGGGGGGGTTGTTGTGTTCCATGACCGCGAGCATGGACGTTGTGAGTGGATTGTCACAGGGACCGCAGTTCAGCCAGCGCTCGCCACTCTGGTGTCCCACCCCCATCCCACCCCATCCCCCACCTCCACCCCACACCCCCCTCCGTCCCCAGCTTCACCACCCCAGGGATTCAATGGGACTACGTGATGGAATGTCCAGCTTGCATGCAAGGATCACGCTGGTGGACAGTGGAAAGTGCCACTGTGGGCAAGGGTCAGACATTGTCAAATGATGCGGAGCACCAGAGCTCATCGCAAAGCGAGCTGTCACCATCCTCCATCCCATGGGTCAGACCCGCTGTTGCTGCCAACCCAGGGCCCTCACCTCACAGTGAGTCAGGTAGGAATCAAGAAGGGGGTTGCAAGCGGGGTGAGGTTGCATGGGTGGTGGTGGGATGTTTCCATGTCTTGCCCATCCTCACCCTCCCTGCAACCTCCCCGTCGGATGAGGCCTGCGTTAATCCTCCTCCAGCATGCTGCCCCTCTGCTGCTCGATATTGTGGAACTCACAGCAGGCCCATGCCTGGATGCCGCCCCATTCTGTGAGGGGTCACACCAACCCCCACTGCCCATTCCCTGGTCAACCCCCCTCCCCCAGCCCTGGTAGGGCATCTCCCCCCCCTTCAGCCAACCCGGCCAGTGTCAGGACCAGCAGGTCATGGTGGCGCCTCTACATGTCCTAATTCCTCTCTATCCCTCATCAGCCACAGCGCCTGTAACCGATTTTAAAAAGCACAAGTGAATCTTGCTGTCGAGATTCCCCCCAGCGGAGATGGAGCATCGCGGAGGACGCGGAGAATACCATGTCAGGCCTGCTAATGATATGTGCGAAGTGGAATGCATTGATGCTGCTGTTGAGGCACTGGAGAATTGTGATTTAGTGTGAACCCGACGCTTGCCACGATTTGGCGTTAAGACCGATTCTTTGCCCAATCGCCTTTCATGATTCTGGTGACAGAGAATCGTGCCAGAGAATGGGGCCTCACGGTAGCATGGTGGTTAGCATCAATGCTTCACAGCTCCAGGGTCCCAGGTTCGATTCCCGGCTGGGTCACTGTCTGTGTGGAGTCTGCACGTCCTCCCCGTGTGTGCGTGGGTTTCCTCCGGGTGCTCCGGTTTCCTCCCACAGTCCAAAGATGGTGCTATGTCTTTTCGTCCGACGTCATTTCGTCCAACGACACTTCGTCCACGTCTTTTGGTCCAAAGTCTTTTTGTCCGCTCGTCTTTTGGTCCAACGTCATTTTGTCCGGTGATTTTTTTCGTCAAAGAATTTTTGTGACTTTTTACGTGTTTTTGTCGGTTGATTTTCTTGGTCAAAGAATTTTTGTGACTTTTTGAGTGTTTTTGTCGAATGATTTTTTTTGTCAAAGAATTTTTGTGACTTTTTACGTGTTTTTGTCGGATGATTTTTTTTGTCAAAGACTTTTTTAGTAGCATAGTAATTTAGCATGACCAAACTTGCTTAGTAGCACTCCACTCCACTTTAACTTTTGTAAATAGAAATCTTCTCAAATGCACATAATATACAATAAAGGATCTTTATTACCAGCCTCTTTCCTTTAACGAGCCTCGTTAAAGGATAGTTATTATCGTTCTCTCCCCTTTAACGAGCCTCGTTAAAGGATAGATATTATCGGTCTCTTTCCTAATCCCGAATTCGCCCATCCAGAAATGGCAAAGTTCAGGGAAGGGCTAATAATAGGCAAAAAGGCTCAAATTCTTCGGGGAGATCAGTCGACGTCATGTACGCGATACAAGAAAATAACTGAACGCCTCAAAAGATTGGTCGTTGAATATGTTCCTACAGCGAAAATTGATTTCTTGAGGAATGTTGCTCACAATTTACATCAATTTTAAGTAATTTCGGGAATTCATCCTTAGTAAACTTTTAGATCTTTTTAAATGCATTTTTAGATTTTTTAACTTTTTAACTGCATTTTTCAGCTTGCATTTTACTTGCATTTTAGCAATTAAATTCACTTGCTGTATTGTGCCTGCTTTCTATCAATTAAATGCTTTTATACGGAGTTGATTTGTAATTGGTTAATTGGACGAAGTGACGTTGGACCAAAAGACGGGCGGACAAAAAGACGTTGGACCAAAAGACGTGGACGAAGTGTCGTTGGACGAAATGACGTCGGACGAAAAGACGCGACACGCCAAAGATGTGCGGGTTAGGTGGATTGGCCATGCTAAATTGCCCGTAGTGTAAGGTTAATGGGGGGGATTGTTGGGTTACGGGTATACGGGTTACGTGGGTTTAAGTAGGGTGATCATTGCTCGGCACAACATCGAGGGCCGAAGGGCCTGTTCTGTGCTGTACTGTTCTATGTTCTATATGTTTGAGCTGGCTGGGGTGGATGCCAGGTTTTGGGGATGGGAGGATAAGGAGGTGGCAGTAATGGGGGATTTGTTCTAGGAGGGGTGGTTTACGTGTTTGGGGAGTTAGTGGAGAAGTACGGGCTTGCGCATTCGGAGGCATTCAGGTACCTGCAAGTCTAAAATTTTGCAAAGAAGATTTATTCGAATTTTCCGGTTGCACCATCCGTGTCATTGGTGGAGGGGGTAGTGTAACTGGATGGGTTGGAGGAGGGTAAAATTTCTATGGCAGGCTGTTTGTGGAGGACGAGGCCTCCCTGGAGGGGATTAAGGCAAAGTCAGAGGGGGAGCTGGGGGTGAAGTGGAAGAGGGGGTGTGGTATGAGGCCCTATGGAGAGGGAATGCCACGTTGTCATGTGTGAGGCTTGGGCACATACAACTGAAGTTGGTGCATCGGGCACACTTAATGAGGACAAAGATGAGTTGGTTGTTTCTGGGTATAGAAGATAAGTGTGAGTGGTGTGGGAGGGGCCCAGCGAATCACGTACATATGTCCTAAGCAAGTGACATTTTGGGGCTGTTTCTTATAATAATAATAATCTTTATTTGTGTCACAAGTAGCCTTACATTTACACTGCAATGAAGTGAAAATCTTCAGCAACATTCTAAATAAAACAATGCAAAATGCTCTTAAAAAAAAATCAATTCACCCAATTTCCCAATATTAACAGATCCTTTAAAAAAATTCCAAGATCTAAATCTGGGTCCAAATCTTTGTTAAAAATGAATCCATTCTTCCTTGTGTTCTGTGTTTCATTGAAATCCATCCATTATTTTTTGAGATAAATTGTTTACAGACAAAAAAAACAGGTGAAAATATTACCTTTGCCCATCTGCAACGGTGGAGATAATAATAATCTGAGTGGATATACTCCTGAGCTGATATCACATTTTTTATGGAAGTCAATTTTAATATTGTAAGAATTAGAGCATTTCAAAATGGCAGACAGAGGTTTCAGAATTGATTTTTATAAATAAGGTGTTACTTCATCCATTTCTCAACAGAGCCAAGACAGAAATAAGATATGAAATAAGCCACTAAACAGTGTTACACTGGCAAAATATTGCTGCATTTCACAGTGGAGATGAAGGAGCCAATTAGTGTTCCAATACTGGAGGCTCTGAAATGCCTGTCAAATGTGGGTTTTTCTATCCCTGCACCTGTTTGACTTGCTATAGTGAGAAAATAGCAGGGAGTGGAGAAGTAGCAGGGAAGATATAATCTTTGCCTTCTGTGCCTTCTGCCAGAGTTTTATTAGGAACTTATAGGACAACCGATCTGAGGAAGGGTGTTCTTGTTATAGAGGAAATGCAGAGAAAGTTACCCAGACTGATTCCTGGGATGGCAGGACTGATATATGAGGAGAGATTGAGTCGGTTAGGATTGTATTCACCAGAGTTCAGAAAAATGATGGGTGATCTCATAAAAATGTGTAAAATTCTATCAGGACTAGTCAGGGTAGATGCAAGAAGGATGTTCCCGATGGTGGGTGTGTCCAGAACTGAAGGTCACAGTGTGAGGATAGGGAATAAACCATTTAGGACTAAGATGAGGAGAAATGTCTTCACCTTAAGAGCCTGGGGCGGCATGTGGCACAATGGTTAGCACTGGGACTGCGGCGCTGAGGACCCGTGTTTGAATCCCGACTCTGGTTCACTGTCCGTGTGGAATTTGCGTTCTCCCCATGTCTGCATGGGTTTCACCCCCACAACCCAAAGATGTGCAGGTGGGGTGGATTGGCCACGTTAAATGGCCCCTTAATTGGAAACGAAAGATAATTGGCTACACTAAAAAATTTTTAAAAAAGAGTGATCAGCCTGTGGAATTCATTACCTCAGAAAGTAGTTGAGGCCAAAACACTGTGGGTGGGATTCTCTGTCCCTGGGATGCCCGGAATGCTTTTCCTGATGGGACAGAGAATCGGGCATCGGGGCAAAATTAGGATCGGTGGCGGGATGCATGGTGTGGAAAGCTGAATTACATCCCGCATTACGACCACCAGGGGCAATTCAGCTGCGCCAGGAGAACATAGATTTTCTGGTCACCGATGCCAAAATCACATTGCCTGACATTGCCTGAGGCCTACCTACCGATGCTTCACCCCCAACCGGCCGAGTTCCTGACGGCGTGGGTCTCTCATGGTCTCACCTGTCAGGAACTCGGCATGGCGGCTGTGGACTCAGTTGGGGGAGGGCCGATCCGTGGGTGGGGAGGGGGTGGGGGGACTTCAATATGGGCTGGGGGCACTGTGGGGGAGTGGCCGGGGCCCGTGAGCCGGCCGAAGGGGGGGGGACTACGCTGCCTTCCTGCTAGCCCCCAGCACAACGGGGAATTGGTGGCCGCTTTACGCCATTTTTTGTGGTGTAAAACGCCACTGTTCCCACGCCGCCATGTGGACATAGCCTCAGAATCGGAGAATCCAGCCCATAATTTCCCAAACAGATTATCCAGCCCTGTATGCTTTCAAGAAGCAGTTGGATATAGCACTTGGGGCGAAGGGGATCAAAGGATATAGGGGAAAGCGGGATTAGGTTATTGAGTTGGATGTTCAGCCATGATCATAATGAATGGCAGAGCAAGCTCGAAGGGCCGAATGGCCTCCTCCTGTTCTTACTTTCTATGTTTCCATATTTGTATAATGGTACCATCAGTTAGAAAGTCTGGATAACTCTTTATTCTGCAACAAGACATACCAGCTTTGTATAAAATCGATTTGAATGATGACCAAAGGCCAGGGCTGACTCACCAACTGCAGTCAATCCCTGGGTAATTCCATGGGCACGAGTGTTGACACTAGTGTTGATTGCAATTCTTCAGGAAGTAAATGCATTTACGTCCTTTGTTTACTTGTTTTGATAAGACTGTGCAAAGTAAAAATCGTTTCTAGGTTTTGTTGCAATATTCCACTAAAATCACAAATTCTTAACCAAGCTATGTTCCAGAATTTGAAGCAGCATCCAAAGATTTCTATTGCCATGGAAACTAGCTGGTGTTGTGGACCATGCACTGATCTTTCCAATCTATCCGAGAGCAAGTCCTGCATGTACATAGCACCTTTCATGACATCTGCACATCCCAAAGTACTTAGATAATTAATTGTATAAAACTGTTGTTTTTGCACTCTGCAATGTCTGACATAAAAGCATTATGGTAATAAACAGACAGTCCATGTTTTGTTGTTTTGGGTGAGGGAAAAATATTAAATAGGGGAACAGGGAGAATCCCCTCCTTTAAAAAAAATACATTTAGAGTACCCAATTCCTTTTTTTCCAATTAAGGGGCAATTTAGTGTGGCCAATCCACCTACCCTGCACACCTTTGGGTTGTGGGGGTCAGACCCACGCAGACACGGGGTGGCGGGGGGGATGTGCAAAGTCCACACAGACAGTCACCCGGGGCCGAGATCAACAAACCCGGGTTCTCGGCGCTGTGGGGCAGCAGTGCTAACCACTGCACCACTGTGCCGCCGTGGGAGAATACTGACCTGCTCTTCACTGAAACAGTGTCATGGGATCTCATACAGGTGCACGGTGGGACTGTGGTTAGTACTGCTGCCTCACAGCGCGAGGGTCCCGTGTCCGTTTCCAGCCTTGGGTCACTGTCTGTGTGGAGTTTGCATTTTCTCCCCGTGTCTGTGTGGGTTTCCTCCCACAGTCCAAAGATGTGCAGGTTATGTGGATTGGCCATGCTAAATTCCCCTTTAGTGTCTAAAGGTTAGTTGGGGTTACTGGGATGGGTTTGGGGCTTAGGTAGGGTAGTCTTTCAGAGAGTCAGTGCACACTCAATGGGCCGAATGGCCTTCTTCTAAACTGTAGGGATGGTCTGATTTTATACATGGATAAGAGGGTATACAGGAGCTCAGTTTAACGTCTCATCCAAAAGACAACACCTCCAACAGTGCAGTGTTCCCGTGGCACATGCATAAGCATTTCAGGCTGAATTAAACTAAAATCCCCAGATTGGGATTAATAATGAACTGACATTGTGAAATGCTTCAAGGGTGGTTTTCTACACATGAGCTTCATGTGTTGTGTTATTGAAGCCCAGCCAATTTAAGCACCACTTACATTGTCTAAAGCATCTTCCCTTTCATTAAAGTACACAGATCTCTCTTTCACAAGACCATGTTGACTCTGCCTGATTGCCTTTAACTTTTCCAAGTGCTCTGCCATAACATCTTTAATAATAGCTTCTGACATTTTTTCAATGACAGATGTTAGACTAACTGGCCTGTAGTTTCATGATTTAGCAGCTGGTTTAGCACAGGGCTAAAGAGCTGGCTTTTAAAGCAGACCAAGGCAGGCCAGCAAAACGGTTCAATTCCCGTATCGGCCTCCCCGAACAGACGCCGGAATGTGGCGACTAGGGGCTTTTCACACTAACTTCATTTGAAGCCTACTTGTGACAATAAGCAATTTTCATTTTCATTTCATTTCTATCTCCCTCTCTATTTGAATAAAGGAGTTGTGTTTGCTATCTTCCAAGCTAATGGAATCTTCCATAAATCTAGGGAATTTTGGAAAATTAAAACCAACTATCTCATCAGTCACTCCTTTCAAGACCTTAGGGTGAAGTCCATCCGGATCCAGGGAGTTGTCACCTGCAGCCCCAACAATTTGTGCAATACCACTTCCTGGTGATTGTAACTTTTCTGAATTCCTCCCTCCCTTCTATTTCCTGATTTACAGCTATTTCTGGGATGTTATTGCTGTCCTCCATAGTGAAGGTACAAACAAAATAACTGTTTAATTCATCCGCCATAGCCCTATCTTCCATTATCAATTCTCCCGAGGAACGTTCTATAGGACAAACGCTCATTTTATTAACTCTTTTCTTATTTGAATATCTAGAGAAACTCTTACTGTCCACCTTTCTACTACTGGTTCAGCTTTTTCTCGTAATCCAGTTTTTCCTTCCCTATCAATCTTTTTGAAATTCTTTGATGTTCTTTAAGTTCTTTCCGATCTTCTGACCTGCCACTTTCTGCACAAAGATTTGGGGCGCAATTCTCCGCACTCACGACGGTGCGGAGAATAGCGGGGGTCGTAAAATTTTACGGCCACGCTAGTCCGACGCCCTCCCGCTATTCTCCCCCCCCCCCCCCCAACGCCCGACTCCCGATACGAATCGCTGCCGCCGTTTTTTTACGGCCAGCAGCGATTCTCAGCTGTCCGATGGGCCGAGTTCCCAGCCCTTTACGGCTGTTTTTACGAACGGCAAACACACCTGGTCTGGCCGTTCGTAAAAACGGCTGTAAAGTGCCGATTTTTAAAACCATGGCACCGATTGGCACGGCAGTACCACGGCCGTGCCAAGGGTGCCATGGGCCCGCGATCGGTGGGCACCGATCGTGGGCATCGGGTCCGATGCCCGCGCACTCTTTGTCCCTCCGCCGCCCCGCTGTATCACTTCGCGGGGCGGCTGAGGGGCATCCCGGCCCGCGCATGCGTGGGTTTCGCGCAAATGCGCGATGACGTCATCCGCGCATGCGCGGGTTGGAGTCTTCCAATCCGCGCATGCGCGGCTGACATCATATGACGCGTCAGCCGGCTCAAACTCTGGCAAGCGGGCTTAACGAAATTCGTTAAGCCCGCGATGCCGGAGTTTACGGCGGCGGCATGCTAGCCCCGACCGGGGACCAGAATCGGTTCCCGGTCGGGGAGGGGGGGGCTGGCGTCAAACCCGCCCGGATTTGACGCCAGCCTTACGATTTCTCCCCCTCTGGGAGAATCGCGCCCACGCTTTTTCTTCAGGTTTAATACTATCTTTAACTTTTTTAGTTAACTACCCTTAGAATTTTTATTTCTTATTGGAAAGTGTCAATTCTGTGATTCTGAAACATCCCTTTCAATGTCTGCCACTGAAAATCTATTGATCGGGGCAGCACGGTAGCATGGTGGTTAGCATAAATGCTTCACAGCTCCAGGGTCCCAGGTTCGATTCCCGGCTGGGTCACTGTCTGTGCGGAGTCTGCACGTCCTCCCCGTGTATGCGTGGGTTTCCTCCGGGTGCTCCGGTTTCCTCCCACAGTCCAAAGATGTGCGGGTTAGGTGGATTGGCCATGCTAAATTGCCCGTAGTGTCCTAATAGTAAGGTTAAGGGGGGGGTTGTTGGGTTACGGGTATAGGGTGGATACGTGGGTTTGAGTAGGGTGATCGTTGCTCGGCACAACATCGAGGGCCGAGGGGCCTGTTCTGTGCTGTACTGTTCTATCGTTCCCTGAAGCACATTTGCCAGTTCACTTTTGCTAGCTCCACTTTCATGCCCTCAAAGTGAACTCCTCATCAACGCTACCTTTGCCCATCCGATTTTTCCAATCTAAACGCAGATTAATTCCCCCATGCAGTACCTTTCTGACAAGCTCCCATAAGCTCTTCTTTTATATGAAGTTACAATAAGGAGGCCTGCATACCACTCCCACAAATGACTTCTTTTCTTTATCATTTCTCATCTGAACCCAGATTGCTTCTCCATCCTGGTTTTGTGAATTTCGGTCATCCTTCTCTAATGTGCTAATACCCTCATTACTTAAATGTCACACAGCCTTCAATATTCAGGCTCCAATCTATGTCATCCTGTAGTCATATCTCTGTAATAGCTCAGGTCTGTAATCAGATGGTGGTTATTCATTTCTATTTCTGCCATTAGTTCATCTGTTTTGTTTTGAATGCTACCTGCATTGAGACACAGATCCTTTAGTTTTGTGCTTTTCTGAGTTTTATCGCATCTGTCCTTACCTGATTTACTCTCAGAATGTACTTTCTTTCCCATTCTTCCCACAGTCTGTTTATCATTTCCCACAATAGTAGTTTTCACTCCTGCGTTCTCTCTACTCTTCAGTTTGCCACATCTTCCCAAATTTGACCCCTTTCCCCACTATGAGTTTAAAACGCTCCCTATTTCCCAAGTTAGGTGGCTCACTCGAGCATTAGCTCCAGCACGTCAAGTGTAAACCGTCCCAATACGGTACAGATCTAGAACTCAGGCTCCCTGGTTGGAAATAAGGCGTTATTCATTTCAGACAGAGGTGAGGAGAAATATTTTCATTTTGTGAGTCTCTGGAACTCTCTTCCTCAAAGGGCAGTGGAAGCTGAGCCTTTGAATTTTTATAAGGCAGAGCAAGATAAATCCTTGATTAACAAGGGGGTAGGCAAGAATATGAGTCTGAAGTTACAATCAGATCAACCATGATTTTACTGAATGGCGGAGCAGGGGCCAAGTGGCCTACTCCTGCTCCGAGTTCCTATCTACGTATGTGCATGTGTACACAGATTGAAAATTATATGCAGAAAAGTCAGCAGATTCTTTTTCATGTTCAATGGAGGTTGAAATATGGAGACTCTGCAATTTCTACTAGTTGGCACAGCACACAATTCACAGATCTTAGTGTTCTGAATATGGTAAGGTTCTGATGAAAGGTCATTAATCTGCCTCCTTGGTAGATGCATCCTAACTTACTGAGCATTTCCAGCACTTTCTGTCTTTAGTTCAGATTTCTCTTCGCTTTTTGGTTTACTCCCTGACACTTTGAAATGCCCCCTCTTCTAAATGCAATATAATTTGTTCCTATAAGTATTCATTGAAAATTTGCAAATATTTAAATTACATATGCATCGTATAACGCTATTTTGGATTTCTAAAGTCTGCAGTATGATTATTTTCTCTGATTATATATAGCTCTAGTTTGCCTTTAATTTTAACTGCAGAAGCTACAATCACAGCAGTGAATAATGATTGTGTCACAAGATTCACAATCAACCTCTGTCTAAATATTGTAGAAATGCTGCATAAACATCACCATGATCAAAAGAAGTGCGTTGAATAAGGTTATCACAAGAAAGGTATACAGTGCCTGAAAAGAGAGCCTTATTGTGTCTGCCCTGTAGAGTGTAATATCTTCAGAAGTTTTGTTTGGACAATATGATGAAAATAACTTGGAGTCATATATTTTTTCACCATGGTGGTGATAAACAATAGTCTGATGGACAGTGTGAACTATCTGGACTCCTTGTTGTTCGAGTATATGCGAACTGTTAGTGATTTCATCATCTTCTAGGATCAGCTTGGATGTCCACAAAGCAGACACATTGTCCTTGTTGGTGTTTGGGGGAGCTTCCTCTGCTGCACCACTTCTGGCCTTCCTCTGAACTTGTAGGATGTTGAGAGTTTGGCGTGCGTGGTCTTTGAAACATGTTGAACCAAATTTTAGTGCTGGCCTTCACATGGGCTGGTCAGCGACAATGTATTCCCAAGAGAGGTGCTCTGCAATGCAGAAGTTTGTAAGACATTTTAAGGGTGCCCTTGGATCAATTTATTGATCACTCTGATTTTGTTTGTCCTGAGACAGTTTCCCAAAGAAGGTCTGCTTGGAGATTCTGTAGCCCCCCTTGAATTTTCTGGAGGGTGGTCTCCATGTTGTTGAGTCCAGCATTGTTTGTGGTTTTGTCCGGCCATCAAATTTTCATGATGAACCTCAGGTGCCTTTGGTGGGAGCTTTCAGGGATTTGACATGGCGCCGATATCAGACCCAGAATTCTGACCATATAGCAAAAGTAAATGGTCTGGTAGAGTTTGATTTTATTTAAACACTATTGCCATGTTGCTTTCCAGGCATGATCATGGTGATGGCTGCAAGGCAGGACTTGCTTTCTGAATATGTGCATAGATATCTTCATCAATATTGGCGTCCTGAGAGATCACACTCCCAAGGTATGAGAATGTTTCTATAGCCACGATACAGATGCTGTCAGCAGTTGTATCTGGTGCTCTGAATATGTGACTGGTGCTGGCTGCAACATAACCTCAGTCTTGGAGACACTGATTTAGAGGCTAAAGCTTTTGGCAGCACATGAGAATTTGTTTGTCATAGTCTGGACATTTACCTTGTGTAAGCAACCAGGCCACAGTCTGCATACAAAAGTTCTGGGATTACTGCCTCTATAACTTTGCAGGAGGTACACAGTCTGGAAAGATTGAAGAGCTTCCCTGAATGGAATCTATAGTTGATGCCTGCAGACATGGACTGAATCGTCCAGCCCCATCTGGAGCAGGAAGAACATTGTAGGCTCTCGACCTTCGCAACACTGATGGTCAGGAAACTCTTTTTGAATTCATTAGCATCTCATGGATACTCATTAAAGCCACAGCCCGTCGGTATTACTTTGACAGTCACAACCTTGTTAGTAATGAGCAAGAAATACAAGCCGATAAAAGCAAATTACTGCGGGTGCTGGGATCTGAAATTCTGGACAATCACAGCAGGTCTGTGGAGAGAGAAGGGAGATAATGTTTCGAGCCTGGATGACTCTTTGTCACAGAGAAAGAAGCCTTCTGAAGCATGACGATATGTAAGAGGCTACAAAGCATTTAGACTTCTTCCTACACTTCCTACACATTGGAATGTGTAGCCACTACCTTTTCCTCTTTTAGGAGTGTTCTTCGACAGCAGGCTATAATTGGGTGATGGTTGTCCAGGGAGGGTGGTTGAAGTCTATGGAGAAAAGGTTAAGGAGCCTGAACAAGGGATGTACGGTCAACATGGAAGGCTGGAACTGGGCCGGGGAAAAGGTGCAAGGGTCAATGAGGCAGGTGGGAGAGCATCCGAGGAAGGAAGCCAGATTGTTCGGGGCAGGGACGTTGGCAGCAAGGGACTGCGAGGGTGCAAGAGCATGGGATCGAGGGAAAGGCCTTGCTTATTGGGTCTGGGAGTCCTTGGTTGTTTGGGGGAGGGAGTTTCTGGAGAAGAATTATGGTAGAGAGATGGTCCGAAAGGTGAATTTGATGTCTGGGGTTGAACTGAGGGTACTGGGCAATAGAGGGAATAATTATGGGGAGGACGGGATAGGGTGGCAGCTACAGAATAATATTTGGGCAGCTAATGGTTTAATGAGGTGAGGGGCAGTGGTTAAGGACAAACAGGTTGCTTGAATAATAAGAGTGTTAGGTTCGGGGAGAATGGGGACAGTATTGGATGTAGTTTCAGAGAGGAGAGAAGACACGCGGAGGTTGTTAATTACATGTCCAAGAGTAATGGGAGAGATTCAATGGTGACAGAGGGGAGAGGAATAGTTATGTGGGGTAAGGCAAGACTGATAGGGGGATGTTGCATGACAGGCGAGGGTAGAAAGTGAGTTTGAAATGTGGCGCACTCCATTTTTAAAATGTCTCCTCAGAAACGCAGTCGCTTTCAAAGTATGATCCTTTGAATTGGTAGGAAGTTTTGTCAAGGTAGATGGAGTTCAAGGTCAGCGTAGGCTGAAAGGGCCTATTCCTGTGCTGTATTGTTCTTCGTTTTAGTTTGTCAGCATAATTAACCAACTTTATTAAATTAATTAAATTAAATTGCTTATTGTCACGAGTAGGCTTCAATGAAGTTACTGTGAAAAGCCCCTAGTCACCACATTCCGGCGCCTGTCCGGGGAGGCTGGTGCGGGAGGCTGATGGGACACTTCCATAATCATGAGGTAACCAGTTGTCTTCTCTTCTCAATGGTGAAGCTCACACGGCAGCAGGTTTACTCCTGACACATGAGTCTCATAACATTGAGGTCCCAGCAAGGTCGGAAGCTGCATTAATCTCATGGGGTGATCCCAAAGTCCCTGGGCTAAGTCTGGTGAACCTTGGTTGCAATTCCTTTTTGTGAGGTCAATCCTTCCCTAGGCGAGGAGATGAACAGGACGCACAGGCGAGATCTCACCAAGGCTGTAGTCAACTGCTATCAGATCTCTTTAGTCCTGCATTTGCTCTCCCTTGCAATCAAGGGAAAGTTGCCTCCTCACTTGCCGGTTGCACCCACATACTTCACAGTTACTTTTGAACAAGGACGGCCAGGTCCATTTGGTCGTCCACACTTGTCATTATCTCAACGTCTACGAAGGACACTCATTTTCTACTCCTCAGACCACAGCAGAGAGCCTTGGCCTTTTGTGCCTGGCCACTCACTTAGCCTGCCTAACGTCCTTTTGAGACCTCTTTGCATCCCCCCTCACATCTCACATCAGAACACCAGGAGGACTGGCAATGACTTGACACCAATGACTGGACACAGAGCATTCTGGGGGGCTCAAAACCAGGTGAGCAATGCTTACTGGGTTGCCTGATGCATGGCTAGGCCGCACAACCACAAATGATAGCCAAGGCTGACACTAGTCATGTGAAAATATTCAGTGATGACACTACTGATGATGTGAGACAATAAATTGTGTGTCAGTGGAGCCATATCATCGGAATCTGATTGGGAACAAAGTGAAATTAAATTCCTGTGATCATTGCAACATCATAGAATACAGCAAACCCTAACATTGAAACAGATATTTAGAAATGCAAATCATATATGCTGTGATTGAACACCTATTGGCCTTTAACATTTATTTATAGATTTTCTTTCTATTCTTGTGCCGAGGTGCAGCCCCAACACCTGCAGCTGGGCTGGAGGCAGCCTGCTGACTGCTATGCCTGGTTGACTGTGATGGCCGCAATTTAGTTGCCACGCTAGCCATCGGTGTAATACTCGTAATGGCGTCTAAATCCTGCGAGAGGCCGGAAACAGGATCTGCATCAGCATGATTTTGGTTCGCGATCTTCCCAGCCTCCTTCTGATGACGCAATCAGCTCCATGCCCAGTAATGCATGAGCCTGATTAGCATGGCATTAGCATGTCATTATCATGTCATTAGCAGCCTTCACATCTGGTCCCAATATATCTTCCTACCCATCATCCGTGATGTCATGCCTGTGGGAATTACTGCTGCTTTTTAAAAAGGGAAACCAGGTGCCATGACCTTCGAGAGGGAGGTTGGAGGTGAGTACGGATGTCACACTATCCACCGCAGGGTCAAAGGGGAGAGATTAAACTGCTCTGGGTCGGGAGGGGGGGGGGGGGGGGGGGGGGCACTAAGAGGGCAGATGTCAGAGGGCTGTGAGTGACTTCAACGGAGTCTTAAAGTCTGTTTGTGGATGTCTGTGAGGGCAGGGGGGTGTCTGAGGATGGGAGGGTCTCGTATATGGGGAGGGGGGAGTCTCTGGGGATGGGGTGGGAGAATTGTTATGTGCCATGCAGCCTGGTCGGGGGGCTGGATGGATGGATGGATGGATGGGTGTGCCCACAAAACAATGCTAATTGAAGCCCCCTCCTTGGAGGGGTGGGTGGGGGGGGGGGGGGGGGGGGGGGAGGGTGGCAGCAGCTGAGGGTGAAATATGCAGTGAATTTAAATTTGGAGGGATGGCAGCAATGAATTCCCTTATGGCTGTCGCTTGAGCAACAGGGGTGCATTGCTTCTCCCTGAAGGAGAAACCAATTATGGCCAGTTAGTCAGCTGAGATTTATGCTTGTGACACTGATTGGCC
This sequence comes from Scyliorhinus canicula, assembly GCF_902713615.1. Classification (NCBI taxonomy): domain Eukaryota; kingdom Metazoa; phylum Chordata; class Chondrichthyes; order Carcharhiniformes; family Scyliorhinidae; genus Scyliorhinus; species Scyliorhinus canicula. Next base: position 76,693,217 of record NC_052147.1, on the reverse strand, counting down.
CTCAGGAGTTAGTATGTACCACGGTCCTCTTGTAAAGGGCACTGGCATCCACCAATACGACCACCGTCTCTCATGCAAAGCTGGTGACCTTACTGGAGGGTCTCTGGCCCGTCTACAGGTAGATGGTAGCCCTTCATCCTTCCACGACATCCAATGTTTGTGTTGGAGCACCTTCCATAAACCGCAGAGCTGGCTCCTTAGCTGCCAACCCCTAGTCATACTGCCACACAACCCCCTGCTTAACTGTGGGCAAGTGCTGTGGACCCACTTAAATGCAGTACCCCCATGATTGAACTGCTCAGATACTGCTCAGAACTGGGGTGGAAGAATCAGACACACAGCGCCATGGGCGTAGCATTTTCCGCATGGGGAAATGTAATGATTATGGTCTGGATCACACTGACAGAGCCGGCCGCATTTGCACTATTTACGTGCCAAGCCTGACACTCAGCCTGATTTTGGAAAGATTCTACTCGATTACTTTAGTAGACATCCTCTGGTGCCCAAGGCCTAGAAGGCTCTGGCCTGCTGAAGGTCTCCAGCACAGATGCAGGTGCACCCTCCTCAGCCTGCCTGTTGGAGGCAATGGGGTGACTGGTAGAGGACAGGTGGAGCAGCAGGGCACCCTGGTAGAATCCCTGGACGAAGCTGACAGGAAGCCTGGCTGGGCTGGTGGCCATCCTCCCTGTGGGTGGCTGATGGCACCTGCCTGACTCCGTGAGGAGAAAGGGTGGCAGGAGGGAGGTCAAGGTGCCTTGTTACCCTTTCACCTCGCCACTGTTGCACTGCACCCATGGCTAGAGTGACAGAGTGCAGATCAAAGTGCATATCTGGCAGCTGCTGTGTGTTGTGTTGGAACTGTGTCTCCAAGACGACTGCCACCTTTTCCATAGAGACAGAGCTACGACAGCGGGCAGGACATGGACAGGCTCCTTCAGCCTTCGTTCCAATCTGTGCTCGGCCTCTGGCATCTCAGCCTGATGTTCCCCTGCCTGTTTCTGCACCTCCAACAGTTCTCCTCTGGCCGAGTCCAGGGGCTCATCATCTGCAGGGTCTCAGCAGGGGCCTGGTCTCCAGCAGTCCTCCGAGTGTCAGAGACCTTGGTTGTCACTGCCTACGCCGGCTGTGGGCTTGTGTCAGTGACGTGATCACCAGATTGCGATCCCAGGTCTACTCTAGATAGATTACCAACCGAGCTGAAGGAGTGTCTCTGCAGTGGTGGAGACACGCCTTGATGCTGCATCCTCTGAAGATCCTGACAGTGAAGTGGAACTGGAGCTGAGGATGGGCCTGAGGGACAAGGATTTTCTCCTCATATCCCTGAAGTGGGAGTGGGTTCTGGAGGCTGCATTGAAAAGTATAAATAATTATTAGTGTTGTGAGCCGCAAAGCTTACACAAGATATGTATATGAGGCGTTGCTGCGTTATCTCCAACTGGCTGGGGTGGGGGGGGGGGGGGGGGGGGAGGGGGGAGGGGCGTGGCAGGGTGGTCGAACGGGGGATTCCCTTGTTGTCAGGCATTAGAGGTCAAGGCACTCAGCATCGGAGAAGGGCTGCCCAGAGGGAGGAATCCCCTTACCCCACTTCGCCAGACACCTCCTGCTGTGACCAATAAGCCACCCTCGCTTCCCTGTGGCCTGGTCCCTCACTGACCCTGGGTCTCTGATGATTGCATTGCTTCTGGTGGAGCTGACAGGGAATGAAGTGCTAATGGCCTCTGATTGGTCACAGCTCTCGGGGGTGGGAGGGTGGTGCGATTTCCTCACTCAAGTTCTTTGATCTTTGAGAAAGCTTACCATTGGCCACTGAAGTGCCTGATTGGCATTTCATACAGCGGGCTTTCCCTAATAGATACAACACAGGGCTCTCACTGACCCTCCAGTCAACAGACAAGATTCCTGTCACCTGAAAAAAACATTATGTGAACATTGGTACTAAATTTGCTTTTCTCTAATTTGAATCTCTACTCCATTTACCTCTGAATTTAGCCCAACTATAATATTATTGATGCTCAAACTTCACTTCTCATACACTAGGCTTGAACCTCATTGCTCTCCCTCTGAAATCGTTCATTCTAATATTCTACAGATGTAATACTATCACACAGCAATATATTTAGCAGTGACTAAAATTGCACATGGCAGAATTTTACACCCTCTCTTGCCAGTGGGATCTTTTGACCCCGACAAATTCCATAGAATTCTGAACAACGCGCTGTATTTTCCAGCTCTGCTTCTTCCATAATGGTCAGTAAAATTTCACCCATGATGTTTGGACTTGTGAACTATCAGATCTATTTTTTATATGTCTTTCCAACTTCTCCATCAGCCACTTCAACATAACTACCTCTCATGTGCAATTTAGATAAGCATATGGATGATAAGGGCATAGTGTAGGTTAGATGGCCTTTAGTTTTTTTCCATGTCGGTGCAACATCGAGGGCCGAAGGGCCTGTACTGCGCTGTATCGTTCTATGTTCTATGTTCTATGTCCAAAATCCAACACTTATCCTTGTTTGCATTTATTTTATTCATTCACGAGCTGTGAGCATTGCTGACTACGCCTCCATTTATTGCCCATCTGTAAATGCTCTTCAGAAAGTGATGGTTAGCCACCATCTTTAACAGCTGCAGTGAGCATGGTGTAGGTACACTCATAGTGCTGTTAGGGAGAGAGTTCCATGATTTTTACACAGTGACAGTGAAAGAACAGCGATATATTTCCAAGTCAGGATGGTATGTGGTTGGAGGGAAATGTTCAGGTATGGTGTTGGGCCAGGGTTGAGGAAAGGATGAGAGTGAAGGAGAGCAAGGAGGGAGGAATAACAGGGTTGAGGGTAGGAGGCAGAGGAAAAAAGAAGGGTCTGAGCAACAGAGGAGAGAATGAAGTGAGGAAGAACAAAAGGGAGGATGCTAAGGAGGAGGAACAGTAGAGGTGAAGGTGAAGGACAGAAGAGGGTCAGGGACAGGAGGAAGCAGGGGGACATGTGGAAAGCGGAAGGTGAAAGACCCAGATAGGTTAAGAGGAAAACAGCTTATTGTCCTTAAATTTTGCTCAATGCATGAAGAAGCTTCAAACACAGCATTGCGAATGGGCCTTGCTGACAGCTTTTTAAGCATGGGCATTGAACACCAAGGACATGTGCAGATGTAGCAAATACTGCAGGTGGATTTTGCCATTTTTAAAACAGCCTTTGCATAAGCAGAGCCTCACATAGGCATTTACAAAGCATTTTGAAATTAAATGTTAGAACCCCCTCCAATGTATTCTTCTCAATGGTTCTCCAAAATGTGCTGAGCACAAAACTGGATCAGAAAACAAAATAATGTCCCCTTGTGAAAAGCTACCAAACACAAACTTGCTGTCCTTACCACTAATTGTAAATATAACAAAAGTTGCTGGCTAGTACACAGAACTTTAGCAATAGAAAGGATGAAATAAGTAACTGAGGGGTGAAGATTGGTGGCAGATGAAATTTTAATGGTCAATTGGTAGTTTTTAACTTAAGGAGGGGAACAGGGTGAGATGGGATACTATGACAATAATAATGGATTCATCTTGAGTGTAACCTGAGAAGCTAGGGTTCACTACAGAATATTGTGTATTGGGGATTAAGTTTATGGTAGCTTGCCGATTCAAGTTTAGAATCAGGGTTAGTTGTTAATTGTGACAAAGGTTGGGAAGGGAACAGACAGGAAGCAGGATTCTTATCATGCTCATTTTTTTTCATCTTGTGGAAAGTATAAATTCCTAACGTGTCTGTGAATTAGGTTATTACATAATTGCAAGTTGATATGAATAGTACAGCTATGTTAGCAAATTAAAATAAGCCTCAGCTGTTGTACTGGTCATATTCATTCAGTTAAATTCCGATCAAACCATGGAACAGCAGATGTGATTATTACTGCTCGGCAACTTCAAGAGAAATGCAAGGAGCAACATCAACCATTCTATTCTATATGGCCTTCATCGGTCTGACCAAGCCTTTTGACTCAATCAATTGGGAGGTACTATGGAAGACCCTGTCAAAGACCAGAGAAATGCATCAACATCCTCCAACTCCTCCATGACAAGATGTTAGCGATAGTCCTCACTGACAGATATAAGACAGAAACCTTCAAGGTCAAGACTGTAATCAAGCAGGGATGTGGCATCTAGCTCACTTGGCTAAATCGCTGGCTTTGAAAGCAGACCAAGCAGGCCAGAAGCACGGTTCGATTCCCCGGACAGGCTCCGGAATGTGGCCTCTAGGGACTTTTCACAGTAGCTTCATTGAAACCTACTCGTGACAATAAGCAATTTTCATTTCTTTTCTCCATCTTTGTCACCGTCATCCTTCACTTTGTCAAGAGCAAGCTTCTCAGTTGAATGGATATCGTCTACAGCAGTGTTTTTCAAATTCACGGGACCCACTTTGGTCAACCAGCCAACCTTCAGAACCCATGCTGGTGACCTTTGTGACCCACGCCGGCCGACCTTCGGGACCTACGCTGGGGCCGAACGCCGGCCGACCTCGGGACCTACGCTGGCAGGACTTTCAGAAACCTACACTGGCGACCTTCGGGACCCATGCCAGCCGACCTTCGGGACCTACGCTGGCCGACTTTCAGAACCCATGCTGGCGCGACCTTTGTGACCCACGCCGGCCAACCTTCGGGACCTCCGCTGGGCCGACTTCAGAACCCATGCTAGCAACCATTGTGACCCACGCCGGCCAACCTTCGGGACCTACGCTGGCCGACTTTCAGAACCCATGCTGGCAACCTTGTGACCCACGCCGGCCAACCTTCGGGACCTACGCTGGCCGACTTTCAGAACCCATGCTGGCGACCTTTGTGACCCACGCCGGCCAACCTTCGGGACCTACGCTGGCCGACTTTCAGAACCCATGCTGGCAACCTTTGTGACCCACGCCGGCTGACCTTCGGGACCTACGCTGGCTGACTTTCAGAACCCATGCTGGCGACCTTTGTGACCCACACCGGCCGACCTTCGGGACCTACACTGGCCGACTTTCAGAACCCACGCTGGCCGACCTTTGGGACCCATGCCGGCCGACCTTTGGGACCTACGCTGGCCGACATTCAGGACCCACACCGGCCGACCTTCGCACCCACGCCGGCCGACCTTCGGGACCTACGCTGGCCGACTTTCAGAACCCATGCTGGCGACCTTTGTGACCCACGCCGGCTGACCTTCGGGACCTACGCTGGCCGACGTTCAGAACCCAAGCTGGCGACCTTTGTGACCCACGCCGGCCGACCTTCGGGACCTACACTGGCCGACTTTCAGAACCCACGCTGGCCGACCTTCGGGCCCCATGCCGGCCGACCTTCGGGACCTACGCTGGCCGACATTCAGGACCCACACCGGCCAGCCTTCGCGACCCACAGTGGGCAACCTTCACGAGATACTTATCTTTAATGCGAAAGGGAAGCCTGATTAGTCCTCACGTTCTCACTTCAATCAGGTTCATTGGATGAGAGGGCAATGCGCATATCAGGTACAGACTTCATTCAGTTTCTTTGTGCCGTCATCATCTTCATGAAAACGGAAAATCCAACCTTACACTTGTAGGTTGTCAAAAAGGGCGATAGCAACAAAATGCTTATTTTCCTCAGCAGTGGATGCTCCTGAGAGATGCTACTCCAGAATCCAGACAACCACATGGGCTTTTGGCATGTTTTTACTGTGGTATCACAGCTCAGCTACAGCAGCATAGGTTTTTCATTTGGAGTCAGCTCTATGTTAATGCCTGACTCTGGGGTCTCAGCCTCAAAAATAATTTTTCACCCACCAGTTCTCTTTCAAAATCTGAAATCTCTCCTCTCATTTTCCATGACTTCCCTGCATATAACACACATTGGCTTTGCATCCTTATTTGCATTGGCACAATTGACAAAACCATACCTCAAGAAATCATCTTTATACTGTTTTATTTCCGAGTTAAGTTTCTTCTTTCTTAACCAAAGGTCCTGGTGCTCTGCACAGAGATAATACTTAGCACTGTTTCTGTCCCACCTGGACTCTGCTGAGCAGCTCTCTCCAGCAGATTCTGCTGTGAGATCCTGTCCAGTGGGTACACTGCTTATCTGAATCTCTCACCATCTCTTACTTTTAAAAAAATATCCATCTTCACACTCTTCTTGCCAGCTGCTGGAAATGGAAGCAACTCCTTCCATGATTTGTCTCCAAAAGCTTTATGACAAGCGTACCTGTAGGGACGTGACCTGTTCTCTGCTGTTGCTTCTGGCTGAAAGACTCCACACAGTCTTTTATTTTCATTTAAAAGGTGACAGTGGCCGCCTTCTCAATGTAAAAAGTCAGTAGTGGCTGTTGGGTGCTTCACCCACGATCAGGATCACTGCGGGAGTGGCGCGACCAATCGCTCTGCAACCATCCCGACACACGCCCGCAACTCACCCATGGGTCACGATCCTCACTTTGAAACACCCTGGTTCACAGGATGGATGGAAAACTTTTTAACCACAACCGGTTGAAATCCAAGAAGAAAGCAATACTGACATCGCTGGTGGAACATAAGTATGCGGGTGACATTGCCATCTCCATTCTATCAGAAGAGAATCTCCAAGCCACGCTTGACATCTTCATGGAAGCATACTGAAGAATAAGCCTCAGCCTCAACCTCAAAAAGACTAAAGTCCTTTGCCAACCCGTCCCAGGGCAAAATCCAGTCTCCCCCTCCATCAAGATCAATGAAGAAACCCTACCAAATGTGGAACATTTCCCCTATATGGAGAACCACCTCTCCTCTAAGGCTGACACTGATGCAGAAATCCAACATTTTATCTAATCCACAAAAGTCTCCTTCGGATGCCTAAGGACGAGAATATTTGATGACCTTGACATCCGTGCTGACACCAAGATCCTCCTGTACAAGGCGGTCGTTCTGTCAACTCTTCTATATGGCTCAGAAACTTGGACTAAGTACAGACGCCACCTCAAGGCCCTGGAGAGTTATCATTAATGCTCTCTGACACAGATTCTCCACATCCGCTGGGAGGACAGACATATTATTATTAGTGTCCTTGGAAGAGCCAAGAGCACAAGCATCAAGGCCATGATCATCCAAAACCAACTCCGCCGGGCCGGCCATGTGTTTAGGATGTCAGAGTCCTGACTGCCAAAGCAAATCTTCTTCGCCAGCTCAAGGAAGGCTCCGAAACAAGAGGAGGATCATGGGAGCAATTCAGAGATAGCCTGAAAGATTACCTCAAGAAGTGCAACATAGACGTCAATGTTTGGCAGACCCTTGCTCAGAAGAGGCTTACTTGGAGGAATCTCATGATTGAAAACACCCGACGGTGAGAGGAGGCCCACAAAAGGAGCCTGAGAAAGGATTACCAGCGATCTAGTATCCAAGGACCGATCCCACCTCCCCAAAACACCTGCCAAGTGTGCAGTCGAAGATGTGGCTCTGGGGCCAGGCTCATCAGCCATGCGAGAACCCACAGAACCCATGACTAGTAACAGAGTTTCCTAGGTGGAAAATCATACTCGTTAGTGAGTGATCTCCGAAGATTCATTGAATCAAAGCTACATGATCCAATCACTTCTATTGTTAACATTCACAATACTCACTAAAGTGACTAGATACATAATTTTTCTTCATGATATGAAAATGGAAAGCCCACCATTCAGCCTTATTGCTTTTTCCTTGTTCATTTTCTTTTGCTTGATATTTAATGCACAAAATCAAATACCCCATGGTTTTGTCCATCTACTGTACTTGATTTTCTTGGCAGAGTTTCTGTATTATTTCTTGTAAACTCATAAGCATTGGCACTACATGAAAAATACATGATTATGACGTAACTGTATGGAATAGAAATGGAACAACTGAGTCTGAGACATTTCATTAAGCCACAAAAGGATTTCATCAATACTCTCATGTTTAGTTCTATGGTGTTGCCAAGCTATAAATTCAAAATCAACATAGGTTGTTAATGGGATGGTGTTGTCAACATTCATAAACACACCTTCATTAAATAGTAATCTGGAACAGGAATCACAGTTGATTTTTGCACTGAAATCTTGATGTCAATTTTAAGTATTCAACCACCTGTCTGACAGATAGTTTGTCTGTATGGCTTTGTGCCTGTCCACGTAGTACATTGTCACTGGGCCATTGTGGTTTCATGCATCCCTGTTGACTTCTGGATTATCAAGGCTTTAGGCCCAAGCAGCTTCGCCAGTTTTGCTCTGGACCACACAATGAAGCATCAATCTTATATTTAACCTAAACTGTCTGGGGAAAACAGTGATAACTTGAAAATATCAAGGGAATCCAATAAATTGGAACATTTTTTCTGATTATATATTTTAAAAACTATGGAAAAATGTAAGCTGCTTAAGACTGAGCAAATTTGGTGATGCTAACTGAACTAATTTGTTTGATATGTTGATGAGCCTAGCAACACTGCAAATAGATGCTTACTGAAGGCAAGCTAGCAACAATGGAGAGCAGAGCGTAAAGGGTTTTGAATAAGGTGTTCGAGGTTCAAAGGGGAAGAGCTTTGCATTTACACTCTAAAAGCTAGAAAAATGAAGGTAATTAATTTTGATTTCTGAAGAGGTTAGTTCAGATCAGAAGGTCAGAAAGGAAAAGCTGTATAGCACAAAATGATCAAAGCTGTGTGGGTCACTGTTTTAAACCTCAGCAGCAACAGAAATAGCAGTTAAACTCCCAGCAAGCCGTGCCTGTGAAGATAACTTATCTTGAAAAGCCAGTTGTTGGTTTTACCTCAGACACATGCCAAAAGGTGATATAATCGCCTGGTGTGGTAATCGTTACTGTATTTTTTATAATTTTTTAAAAATCTGTAAGATGTTGTGGAACGCTCGGGGAGAATTAGCTCTAAAGGGTGAACCTTGTTTGGAACTGGTAAATTTAGTATAAGCCATTGCTTTTGTTCAGAGTATTTCTAGTTTATTTTATTGCTGTTTATTTTATTGCTTAATAAACATATATTTTATCAGAAATGATCAAAGACCATTCCTTACAATATATCAAATTGCAAAATGTAGTTGCTTGGGCCGAAAGCCTTGATCATCCAGAAGACAAGTTTCCCTTGGAATAACCCAGCGTTTACCATCAGCCATATTCTTAACAAAATGCATTTTCATAGAATTTACAGTGCAGAAGGAGGCCATTCGTCCCATCGAGTCTGCACTGGCTCTTGGTAAGAGCACCCTACCCAAGCCCCTACTTCCACCCTATCCCCATAACCCAGAAACCCCACCTAACACTAAGGGGCAATTTATCATGGCCAATCCACCTAACCTGCACATCTTTGGACTGTGGGAGGAAACCGGAGCACCCGGAGGAAACCCACGCACACACGGGGAGAACGTGCAGACTCCGCACAGACAGTGACCCAGCGGGGAATCGAACCTGGGACCCTGGCGCTGTGAAGCATTTGTGCTATCCACAATGTGTAGCCACCTAAGATGGACACTGGGCTACAAAATGGAGAACTGCTAAGGCTGCAGGGAGAAAACAGTCTTAGCCAGGACAAGCCGTTTGCAGAAGGCTAATTAGCATTCTGCACGTACAGAAACCAGTTTATGGCCAGGTGCAGAATCTCAGCTAAAGGTGTAAATGGCAACAACGATTTACATAGTAATGAGGTGATCCAGATCCAGGCCCACACAATAGAAACATTTAGGTATGAATGGATACTTTGAGTAGACGCCCAGACGAAACGGCACCATAAGTATCCATCACAAAGCACCATAGAGACCGCCCCACCCATCGAGAAGCGACCCTCAGATTGGGGGGTTTGGAAAATATCGATTGGGAGAAGGCCCAATCGATATACAGCAGGTAGAGACCGCCCCGAAGAGGCACGGACTTTGGGGGGACCTATAAAAGTAGACCCCGCACATGGTCCGGTCTGTTGTTGCTCCGGCTTGCTGTTGTTTCTCGCTCCGGCTTCGCTTTGCTGATACATCGCATCCTGACTCCAGTTCCATCACCAGCCGTTGAGCCATCAGCCATCGAACTGTAAGTGCCACTACGACGCTCGCTACGGGATCCAGACTTGCTAGACCCTGACGACCTTTAACACTCTGAGAGTTGCAGACCAAGAACGGGACGAAGGCCTCGCTCCCTGACCTTGCCTGTTCCTGTTTCGATAAGTATTTTAGTCGTTTAGTTTAGAAGTAACTTAGTCTCTTTAGCGTATGCATGTGTATTTATTATATTTGTTATAATAAATATCAATCGTTTGAACTTACTAATCGGTGTACAGATTTATTACTTTGAACCTGACCTTGATATACTTGTGAGGTGTCTAGATACGGCACCAGGCGACTCCTGAGCTGAATTACATACACAGAGCTGTAGTAGTGTTAAGCACACGGCCTTTAAACGGAGGCGTGTTAATACACTCCAATAAAACACGTAACACTCAAGTAAAACGTGCAACATACAATGCTACCGTGCTGCCCGTGATTTTCAGCCAGATGATGTTGGGGCAGCTTGACAGTAGGTTGTCAGGAATATTTTGAAATGAAATAAAGGGGGAAAAAGGAATAATATCAAAGTAAACCAAAAAGTATGTATTTTTTAATGAATATAGGCATGCTAAAAATGAAGGTGACCTTCTTCACCATTTCAGCATATTTGTAGCATATAAACAATGTAAGAACTTATTTTACTGAAGAAGTTCCCCTGCTTGTAGTTGGTTAAAATTCTTCCCTCAGGTTTCCTTTGTTGTTCGCTCTTTCTGTGATCTTCTGCCATGTCTTCACAGATCCCATCTGAAACTGAAAGTGTGAAAGTCAACGATATAGTAAATGCGGGTTTCTTGGTTTTATACCACTGTTACATTCTGGCTAATTTAAAGTGAGCTACGTGAGTAATAGCTGCCAGGACAATCTAATTATTGCCAAAGTGACGGATTTCTGAGGTTTGAAAAGCCTGGAAAGTTCCTTTCGGATTTCTTACAGTCTGGCAATGTTTTTTTTAATCTTTTCTAACTGAGACTGAAAACCTATCTGAACATCAGGCCTGTTTCAAGGCAATGTGAAATAAAAGTTTAATGACTCAGAGGAAGCTGGCAGTCACTATTTACAAAGTCCTGCAGAAGGCAGCATGCCATTCCCAGTACAGTCCTTGCTGGGAAGACTAAACGCAGCAGGCCCTGCTTAGTTCAAAATGAGCACCAGATGGGTGGCCTTTGCCCCATTGGGACATGAGTCACTTGTGGGTGAGACCGGGTAAGGATGGAAGATTTCCTTCTTTGAAGGTCATTAGTGAACCAGATGGGTTTTTACGACAATTGACAATGGGTTTTGTGATCATCAATTCCAGATGTTTACTGAATTCAAATTTCAATATCTGCCATGGTGGGATTTGAACCTAGGACTCCAGAGCAGTACCCTGATTCTCTGGTTTACTAGTCCAGTGACAATACTACTACGCCACGGTCTCCCCACGAGTACTCCGTGAATCAATGTTGGCTAGATTCATAGAGGTCGACAGGACAGAGAAGACCATTCGGCCCATCATATAAGCGCCAGTCAAAAACAACCACCTAAATATTCTAATCCCATTTTCCACTACTTGGCCCATAGCTTTGTGTGCCTTGGCACCACAAGTGCACATCTGAATACTTCTTTAATTTTATTAGGGTCTCTCCCTCCAGCAGCCTTTCAGGCAGTGAGTTCCAGACACAGACCACCTTCTGGGTGAAAAGATTTTTCCTCACATTCCCTCTAAACCTCCTGTCACTTGCCTTAATTCAATGCCCCCTGGTCATTGACTCCTCCACCAAGAGGTAAAGTTTCGTCCTGCCTGCTCTATCTATGCCCCTCATTATTATATACTTGACATGTCCCTCCCCATTCTCCTCTGCTCCAAGGAAAACATTCCCAGTCTGTCCATCTCTCTTCATAACTAAAACTTTCCCGCCCAGGCAGCATCTTAGTAAATCTCCTCTGTTTCAAGGCAATGTGAAATAAAAGTTTAATGACTCAGAGGAAGCCGGCAGTAACTATTTACAAAGTCCTGCAGAAGGCAGCATGCCATTTCCAGTACAGTCCTTGCTGGGAGGACTTAACGCAGCAGGCCCTGCTTAGTTCAAAATGAGCTCCAGATGGGTGGCCTTTGCCCCAATGGGCAAGTGCTATCACATCCTTCTTACACATGATCCTACTTATTTCTGTGCTTCTTTCTTAATTTGAAGCCGTGATCTATAATTATGTGTTAACAGTTCCCAAAGAGACAAAACTCTTATGCTAAGGCTGCCAGAACTCATCCCTGAGCATATGCTCTCACTATTCTACAGATTAAATGCTTATCTACTCTTCCATGGCTAAGTTTGCAGAGAGCACAGATATGACTATAAACAGCCAGCCTGTGAGAATGATAGCATAAATTCCCCAGGAATAAGACAGAGTTCCAATTGTATGAAATTCTTGCTTTGCAATTACTGGTGAGATAAGGGATTGGGAAAGGATGAGCAGTGCTTACTGATTGCTGAGATAAGTTATATAACATGCAAAGTTTAATGAAAGAGACAACATTGGAAATGAGGAATTATAAAATTAATTAAATATCAGGATGACGGGTGGAAAGGATTAATTTATCAAGGACATAATAGGACATGAATCGAAGGCCGATAAATGGATTTGAAGCATGATCTGATTGAATGGTTTAAAAGGCTTGAGGTGCTGAATTGCCCACTCATAGAACATAGAACAGTACAGCATAGAACAGGCCCTTCGGCCCTCGATGTTGTGCCGAGCAATGATCACCCTACTCAAACCCACGTATCCACCCTATACCCGTAACCCAACAACCTCCCCCTTAACCTTACTTTTTAGGACACTACGGGCAATTTAGCATGGCCAATCCACCTAACCCGCACATCTTTGGACCGTGGGAGGAAACCGGAGCACCCGGAGGAAACCCACGCACACACGGGGAGGACGTGCAGACTCCGCACAGACAGTGACCCAGCCGGGAATCGAACCTGGGACCCTGGAGCTGTGAAGCATTTATGCTAACCACCAAGCTACCGTGCTGCCCTCTCCATGCTACCGTGCTGCCCTCATGTTCCTATGTTCCTAGAATAAGGCTTTTAAGAATATTGTGAAAATATGGACAGTTTCTGCTGCCCTATGTTTGTTCCCGTTGGCTTTATTAAGGGAACTCTGGAGTATAAATTCAAAATTGTTGCATCTGTTTTCAAGCATAAAATGGGTGTACATAGGACACACAGTGTAGAAGGAGGCCATTTGGCCCATCGAGTCTGCACCGACCGACTTAAGCCCTCACTTCCACCCTATCCCTGTAACCCATTAACCCCTCCGAACCTTTTTGGTCACCAAGGGCAATTTATCATGGCCAATCCACCTAACCTGCGCGTCTTTGGACTGTGGGAGGAAACCTACGCAGACACGGGGAGAACATGCAGGTTTCGCACAGACAGTGACCCAGCTGGGAATTGAACCTGGGACCCTGGTGCTGTGAAGCCACAGTGCTATCCATTTGTGCTACCATGCTGCCCGAGGAGAACCCTACTGAAGCCCACATATCTACCCTATCCCTGTAACCCAGTAACCTCCACTTCACATTTTGTGGACACTAAGGGTCATTTATCATGGCCAATCCACCTAACCTCCACATCTTTGGACTGTGGGAGGAAACCGAAGCACCCGGAGGAAACCCATGCAGACACGGGGAGAACAAGCAGACAGTGACCCAGCCGGGAATCGAACCTGGGACCCTGGAGCTGTGAAGCAACTGTGCTAATCACTATGCTACCATGCTGCCCCCTGAATGGGTGTGATGACAACACTTAAGTCGAGCGACTCATGCCACATTGACTTACCTTTAGTGTGAAAGGAGAGCCTGCTTGGTCCTCACAATCTCACTCCAATCAGGTTAAAGGAGGAAATGAAAATTTACATATCAGGTACAGAGTTCAACCAGTTCCTTTGTCTGTATCTTTGTGAAAACGGAAAATCCAACCTTGCACATGTAGGGCGTCATGAAGGGCAATAGCAACAAAATGCTTGTTTTACTCAGCACTTGACACTCCTGGGAGATGTTGCACCAGAATGGGCAGCATGGTAGCACAGTGGTTTGCACAATTGCTTCACAGTTCCAGGGTCCCAGGTTCAATTCCCCACTGGGTCACTCTCTGTGCAGAGTCTGCGCTTTCTCCCAGTGTGTGCGTGGGTTTCCTCCGGGTGCTCCGGTTTCCTCCCACAGTCCAAAAATGTGCAGGTTAGGTGGATTGGCATTGATAAATTGCCCTTAGTGTTGGGTGAGATTACTGGGTTGTGGGGATAGGGTGGAGGTGTGGGCTTGGGTAGGGTGCTCTTTCCAAGAGCCGGTGCAGACTTGATGGGCCGAACGGCCTCCTTCTGCACTGTAAATTCTATGATTCTATAATGCTGACAGCCTCATGGGCTTTTGGTATGTTTTTAATGTGCTGTAACAGGACAGCTACAGCAGCATAGTATTTTAATTTGGAGTCAGCTCTATGTTAATAACTGACTCTGGGATCTCAACTTCAAAAATAATTTTTCACCCACCGCTTTGCTTCAAAATCCGAAACCTCTCCTCTCATTTGCTAGTCCTTCCTTACATATAACACCCATGGGCTTTGCATACTTATTTGCATTGGCACAAAACCATACCTCAAGTAATCATCTTTATACTGCTTTGTTCCCAAGTTAAGTTTCTTCTTTGCAGGCTGTTAACCAGAGACCCTGGAGCTCTGTACAGAGCTAACACTGGCACTGTTCTGCCCTGTCCTGGACTCTCCTGCGCAGCTCTCTGCAGCAAGTTCTGTTGTATCCTGTCCAGCAGGTATAGTGCCTATATGTGTCTCTGGTCATCTCTTACTTGTAAGGAAACATCCATCTTCACAGTCTTCGTGCCTTGCTTGCCAGAAGCTAGAAATGGAAGCCGCGCTCTCACATGATTTGGCGCCAAAGCACATACATTGAGGGTGCTTCACGTCAAGCGTGCGTGCAGGGCACGTGACCTGCTTACTGCTGCCTCGTCTGGTCGGAAGACCTATTTTCATCCTCCCGCTGGTGTGGGGCACGAATCTCAATGCCGCTGCCAGCAAGAGACAGAAGTATCAGAAAGGGGCACTGACCCCAATTTTTCCTGACGCTGGATTGTCCGCTGCATCAGGAACTCCACTAATGGTGGCAGTGGTGGAGAATCCAGCCACTAATTATTCTCTTGAAGTGACAGATGAGGTGGAACATCTGGCACCAATTTCTCTTCCTGGTTTGTATTTCAAAGCCAGGAGCACACACGGTCATCGAGGCTGAAGGTCCAGCCACCCGAGCGAGAGGAGAGCATTCGGGAGATCTGTGTGAAGTAGCGTTTGAGGAACAGTGGGCAGCAGGGTCACTTGACCAGAGGCCAGGGCTGAGGGTGAAAGGGCCGGGCAGCAACAGAACCAGCGAGGGCGAGAGTGGAGGCCAGGCCAGATAGCCAGCAGCAAGGCAGCCATTGAGACACTATGAGCACATCTGCGAGCTGAAGTCATTGTGGGGAATAGGTGCAAGGGCAGCTCAACCCCCAGGCCGAGGCTGAGGAGGGCAAAGAAGCCTGCTCTTTCTGAAAATTCATATTTGTTGACATCAGGACAGGTCAGTCAATATGAAGATACACAGATAGTCGAATGTGAGCCAAGATGACACAGTCTGGTTTTCCACCGGTGCAATGTGCCATCAACTGCACTCATGTGGCACTCAGATCTCCAGGGCATCAAGTAGCAGATTGTATGAACTGCAAGGGCTTCCAGTCACTGAAAGTTCAGCTGGTCTGTGATCACACCAAACCCATCCTGCAGATGTGTGCTCAATTCCCAGGGAGTGTGAATGACTCCTACATTCTGAGCCGCTCTCAGATCCCTGACATGTTTCTGGGTCCATAGCAGCTGCAGGGTTGGTTCATTGGAGACAAGGGCTCTCCACTGAGGAGGTGACTGATGATAAATGTGTGGAGGCCACAGAGAGCAGCTGAGACAAGATACAATGAGGCTCATGCTGCAACTCACACTTTGGCGGAGCAGACCATTGGGATTCTGAGGATGGGGTTCCGGTGCCTGGATCAGCCTAGTGGCGACCTGCAATACAACCCTCAGAGGGTGACATACATTGTAGTCACCTGCTGTGCCCTACATAACCTGGGTCTGCAACAGAGGGAGAAACTGCCTGAGGAAGAGATGGAATCATAGAATCATAGACTCCCTACAGTGCAGAAGGTGGCCATTCGGCCCATCAAGTCTGCACTGACCCTCTGAAAGAGCACCCTACCTGGGCCCAGTCCCCCGCCCTATCCCTGTCAACTCATAACCCCATCTAACATTTTTGGACACTAAGGGTAATTCATCATGGCCAATTCACCTAACCTGCACATCTTTGGACTGTGGATGAAAAACGGGGCACCTGGAGGAAACCCACGCAAACACGCGGAGAACATGCAAACTCCACACAGACAGTCACCCAAGGCCGGAATTGAACCCGGGTCCCTGGCACTGTGAGGCAACAGTGCTAACCACTGTGCCTTCGGGCTACCCCAAGCACAAAACATTTCCTCCAATGAAGCTGATGTCAAAGGGGACAAGGCTGAAGGGGTCCACGAGCGGGAAGATTCTTGCCAAGAGGCACAGTTGCTTGTCCAATCGAGGCAGAAGCGCTCAGAACTCAGTCATTGCCACTAGATTAATGGAAGGTGATGAGGACATCCAGTGAGGACATCCCATTATCTTCAAATGGCTTCTGTGACCATTGCTCTGCCGTTTAACTGATGGCCATGGACACCCTCTGTGAAAAGGTTCCTCCCATGGGGATGCAGCAGTGAGGATAGTCCCAACATCGCAGGAGGATGATGAGGGGATAGTGCAGAGATCCTTACAGAGCTCCTGTGAATATCTGAAAGCAGCTCGCATGATCACAATAATATACTTAGGTTATATTATGGCAATGCAGCGGTGAAAGATTCGTCTTTCCTGATCTAACATCGTCTTCGTGAGTTGTACCTTTGAGGTTCAGTTCACTGGAGGCTGAGGCAGATGGTATGGAGAACCAACCGCAGCTCAAAGATGCAGAGAGCACATATTGGCAATGAATGGAATGAGTGACACTAGTCCTGTACATTGTGGGAGACATCCTCATTCCTCATGAGAAACAGGCCTGACTGATGAGTTCAGTCACTGAAAAATGTCACCAATGTGCTGGGAACCTTGCACACAGCACAAGGAGGAAGTCCTGGACTGAAAACCGTGCGTTTTTCTGGTGCAGAAATCAGGTTTTCAGATTAGGACGACAGGAACATAGCTCATCAGAACAAGGAAACATCGAAAGGGCACAATTATTTACAGAGGTGAAGATTGTGTAATAGAGCTTAACATCCGTGCCCACGCTGTGGAGTAAGAGCTTCTTAACCTTTCTAATCCTGCCTTGGTGCATTCCCAACATCCACAGCGGAGGTGGAGGCAGCCTGCTGACTGCCATGCCATGTTGCCTCTGATGACTTTGGCGAGTATCTGGACGGCCAAGACCTGGGGGACGGCCTTCTTCCTGTGTCCTGCTGTGTGGCAGTGCCACCCTCCTTGGCCTGTAGAGCTGGAGCTGGAGCTGTCACAGGAAGAGGAGATTTGGATGGGTGGCGTACTCCTGAAGTCACCTGGGTGGATGGCCCCGGGGTGTGCACAGGTGTTCATCCTCCCTGTGGGTTTCTCAGGTCCCCTGGCTTCCTCCTTGGGAAAGAGGGGTGGCTTGACTGAGCTCGAGAAGCCCTGCAATCCTCTGGCATTGGCAATCAAGGATCCCAGCAAATGCCTGTGCCATGGAGTACTGCAACAATACAGAACAAACGTCTAGCACCAAGGTCTCCACAGCAGCTGCCACCATGGCTTTGCTGACCTTGTGTTGGAGTGTCGGCACAATCACCTCAGATGGACTCCTCCATGCAGCCTTTCAGTCAGAGGAATGTACCAGGCATCCCTTCCTGATTTTCCCTCCCTTACCTTTGGAGCTCCAGCAACTGAGGCATGACCGAGTCCCGAGAGTGACTGGGACTCAGCAGATTGTTGGCCTCTGAGTGCTGGCATACTGGAATGTCCCAGCCTCTAGCAGGTATGCATCTGAAAGTGTGATGTGCTTACCAGGTGAGGAGCCTGAGGCTGTTCTAAAACTAGGTCCCACTGTGGTGTGTGTCTCTGTGCTGGTGGAGGGTTTGGCGAGCGGTGTGACAGGTCTTCAATGCCGGGGTCTGAGACGTCCTCTTCTGCACTGCTGTGGGGGCTGGAGTCAAGGTCCTGGTTAGTGGACTTCCTGGGCTGCCCAGATGTGCTTGTGAAAGAAAAGAGAGGCCATTGGTGCATAGCAGAGGCCTTTCGAACCAGGAGATATGGCTCACATCATTGTTGTCTGGTGGTTGATGCAGTGCTGGATCCTCACTTGATTTTTAGCAACCGATCTCACTATCAGCACAGGAGCGGTCAGCTGCTCCACTTTGTCCGTGGGTCGTCAGCTCAGGCATCCCTCCGCCCGTCTGAGATCTCTTCCTCTTGTTGTGAGCCAACTTGACCTGTGTGGAAACAGGTGGGGAGGGTGTAAACAGGACACGTGCCAGAGCAGATGATAAAGATGCCAAGATTGTGTGGATGGTGAGTGGAACCAGCGAATAATGATGGTGACACCACCCCCAGGGGAGATGAGGGTGTGTTTGGGGGAGCGAGTGGTGGTGTTCCTTGGGCTGGTAGCGGGTGAGATTCCAGTGGATATGTGATGGGTGTGTGAGTTGAGAGTGACAAGAAGAGTGACTTACCCTGGCACAATGGAGGAGATCTTTCATCCTCTTGTGGCACTGGTTGGTTGTTCCCATCTGTAAGGTGGGTAACACTGACTAAAGCTGGCACCACCTCCCGTCCCGGGTTGGTGACGTTGCTGGTAAGTCTTCACCCAGAGCACAGGTATATCACATCAGATGGTCATCCACTGTGTCCAGCAGGTCCTAGTTAATTTTGGAGATGTATGCTTCTTAGCTTTCATAGCAGTGACTTCCCAGCGACAAGCTGTGTGCAGGCGTGGCCTTTAAATGTTGTGCCCCGATCATTAGAGCACAAAGGTGATGGCAGGACAGGAGACTCCGAGACCATCTACCAATAATACAGCATGGGACCGGTGCTTGTCACTAAGTACACACCATATGGTGTGAAAAGCCACCATTGACATCGGGAGTCAAAATCCCACCCGCCATTGGCCTTTGCTGATTAAACTCTCACCGATAACGTTAACGTTTTGAGTCTGCAATACTCTTCGTCAGAGCTGGCTCACCTGTGCTCAGGTTTCATCCCAATCTCCTCTGGCCATAATCAACAGAGAGCCACACTGCTAAATGTCTTATCCTTTCCTGCATTCCCTGGCAGGGGCGTGATCGGGCAGTGCTTCAGCATCCTGAATATGCGGTTCAGCTGCTGGGCGGCCCTGGAGGCAGCCTCCAGTATGGCGCTGAGAGGGCCGCCCTCATCGTGGCAGCCTTCTGCGTCCTCTGCACCATTGTGCAGCAGAGGGACGATGTGCTGGAGGATGAGGAGGGATGCTGGGCCTCCTCCGACGAGGAGGATCTGGGGGAGGGCAAGGATGGGCAGGACATAGGGCCCAGGCAGGCACGGAAGGCTGCATGAAGTGTGCACCAGGGCTAACATCCATGGGATGCTCTGATCACCTCCAGGTTCACCGCCCAGCCCACCAACATGTCAGCCCATCCCCTCACACCCATCTGACAGGGGACAAAGGCTGGTTATAACAGTGTTAACAGGTGTTTAATGTGCACAAATATATACAGATATGTGCCCTAGCCGCTATAACTAAACTGTGCCTTGCTCCCGTGCCAACTTTACTGGTGTCTAATTTTCTGGCCTAACGGGCCCTAACACTCCATCCAGGTGGATCCCCAGACGGTACATCAGGAGTGGAGGTAGCCTGCTGTGATTCCCGCCCTGCGACATGGGTCCCCGTTGGCGGCCGTCTTTTGTGGCGATTGGGCCTGGATGGGCCCAGCAGCTGCTCGGGTGTCCCAGGTCCGTGGGTTTGGATTTGGATTTGTTTATAGTCACCTGTACCGAGGGACAGTGAAAAGTATTGTTCTGCGTACAGTCGAGACAGATCATTCCATTCATGACAAAAACATAGGGCATACATAAATACACACTGTAAATACAAAGACACAGGTATCAGGTGACGCATACAGGAGTGTAGTACTACTCAGTCGAAAAGATATCAGTCCATCCGGCAGTTATTTAGGAGACTGGAAACAACGGAGAAGAAGCTGTTTTGAAGTGCTCTCAGACTTTTGTATCCACTGCCTGATGGAAGAAGTTGGAAGAGTGAATAAGGCGGGTGGGAAGGGTCTTTGAATATGCTGCCCGCTTTCCCAAGGCAGAGGGAAGTGTAGACAGAGTCACTGGATGGGAGGCAGGTCCGTGTGACGGACTGGGCTGTGTTCATGATTCTCTATAGTTTCTTTGAGTCTTGGGCTAAGCAGTTGCCATACCAGGCTGTGATGCAGCCAGATAGGATGCTTTCTGTGGTGCATCTGTAAAATTTGGTTAGAGTCAATGTGGACATGTCGAATTTCCTTAGTTTCCTGAGGAAGTATAGGTGCTGTTGTGCTTATTTGGTCGTAGCATCGATGTGGGTGGACCAAGACAGATTGTTGGTGATGTGCATACCTAGGAACTTGAAGTTGTCAACCATCTCCACCTCGGCACCATTGATGCTGACAGGGGTGTGTACAATACTTTGCTTCCTGAAGTCAATGATCAGCTCTTTAGTTTTGCTGACGTTGAGGGAGACATTTTTGTCGTTACAACCCACCACTTGGTTCTCTATCTCCCTCCTGTACTCTGAGACATCATTGTTCGGGATCTGACCAATACGGTCGTGTCATCAGTAAACCTGTAGATGGAGTTGGAGCCAAATTGTGTGTGTATAGAGAATATAGGGAGTATAGTAGGGGGTTAAGTATGTAGCCTTGCGGGGCCCCGGTATTGAGGACTATCGTGGAGGAGGTGTTGTTTTGTCCTGACTGATTGTGGTCTATGGGTCAGAAAGTCAAGGATCCAGTTGGAGTGGGAGGAGCCAAGTCCTAGGTTTTGGAGTTTTGATATGAGCTTGGCTGGGATTATGGTGTTGAAGGCAGAGCTGTAGTCAGTGAATAGGAGTCTGACGTAGGAGTTCTTGTTGTTGAGATGCTCTAGGGATAAGTAGAGGGCCAGGGAGATGGCGTCTGCTGTAGACCGGTTGTGGCAGTGTACGAATTGCAGTGGATCAAGGCGTTCTGGGATTATGGAGTTGATGTGTCACATGACAGGCAGCACAGTAGCATTGTGGTTAGCACAATTGCTTCACAACTCCAGGGTCCCAGATTCGATTCCCGGCTTGCTTCACTGTACGTTCTCCCCGTGTGTGTGTGGGGTTGCTCCGGGTGCTACGGTTTCCTCCCACAATCCAAAGATGTGCAGGTTAGGTGGATTGGCCATGCTAAATTGCCCTTAGTGTTCAAAATTTCCCTTAGTGTTGGGTCGGGTTACTGGGTTATGGGGATAGGGTGGAGGTGTGGGCTTGGGCCGGGTTCTCTTTCAAAGAGTCGGTGCAGACTCGATGGGCCAAATAGCCTCCTTCTGCACTGTAAATTCTATGACTCTCTCTATGACCAACCTCTCAAAGCACTTCATAATGACCGATGTGAAGGCCAATGGACAATAGTCGTTGAGGCAAGTTGCCTGGTTCTTCTTTGGCACCGGTACGATGGTGGTCTTCTTGAAGCAGGTGGGAAGGGAGTAGGGAGAGGTTGAAGATATCCATGAACACATCTGCTATCTGGTCCGTGTAGGATCTGAGTGCACGACCACGAACCCCGTCAGGACCCATCGCCTTCCAAGGGTTCACTTTCAAGAAGGCTGATCTGACTTCTGAAGCTGTGATAGTAGCTAAGAGTGTGTCCGAGGCTACTGTACAGTTGACGATGGATTGATGGTTTCCTGCTCGAATCGAGCATAGAATGCATTGAGTTCATCGGGAAGGGATGCTGTCGGAGATTCTTCTCGGCTTCTCTTTGTAGCCCGTTATGTTGTTTAAGCCTTGGCACAGCCTATGAGAAATCTGTGACTCGAGTTTGGTCTGATATTGCCGATTGGCATCCAATGGTGCCGCCATGTTCTATCGTTGCCCACCAGATGCGCCAGGGACAGGAGCAGGAAGTCTGAAGTGCTGCGGTGTTCCAGATCCTCCTCTGTTGGTGTCACTGGCACAGGCCCCATCACATCCTCCTCCCTCAGGGTGTCCGATGACCCCCAGGCTACGCAATGGGGCGGGGGTGCAAGCGGAGATATCCCCTGAGGCTCCCCACCACCTGCCGCTGCCAATCCTGGAGGCCCGGTCTGGTCTCCACCAGGGTCTGCATGCTCGCGGCCATGGAGCATAGGGAGTGGACCATCGCTGTCTGAGACTGCACCACATCACGCTGCAACTGTGCAATCATCTCCTGGGTCTGTGTCACATCAGCCAGTGACTGCACCATCTCCCTTTGGGCTGGACCGCCTCCCTCCATGTCTGCGCCACATCTGCCAGCGCCTGGGCAATGCCGCCGACGGTCCCGTCCATAGCCCGTTGTGACTGGACCATGCTCAGAAGTGCCAGGTGGCTCTGTCACATGGCTGCCTGTGAGATGGCTTCCCTGTCCTGGGCCACAGCCAGTGCCTACACAGAATGCCCCAGGCCTTGAATATGCTGATCCATAGTCAAACGAGTCATTCCTAATGCCTCCACCGCGGACGCCACCCGTGCAGTGTTGACCTGGGCGGCACGCATGGCCGGTACCACCTCCTGCTCCTGCACGCAGTTGGACTCCTCAAACTGCACCTGTGGGTGCTGGATGCTTGCCAATTGTGGTGGTATGATTTGCATAGCTGTCTGCCATTGGTGCAGAACACCGGCTTACCATTGGCCCTGGTCGGTCATGTGCCTCTCGACCGATTGGTTGAGACCAGTCATGTGACGGCTCTCCGATTGGTCGAGAAGCTGAGTTAACCAAGCCTCCATACCGAGGTATAAATAGTCAGGACGCCCGGCGGTCGTCCATTTACTGTCGTTGACCGCAGGGCTAACTTCTAGCTTATTAAAGCCTAACTTTTGTACAGCAACTCGTCTCGCGTTCGATTGATGGTTCATCACCAATATCCCCTCATGTAGGTCCTGGCTCTGGGACTGAATCTCCACGATCGATGAGACACTCTGGACGGCAGCTAGTCCCTGGGATCGGCCCGCCCTCCGACCGTCCGGTCTCTTCCACCTGCTGTACTGGAGCAGCTGTGTGGTGAGCAATAGATAGTGTCCCAGCAGTCTCTTCTCTAAAGTGCCCATCCAAGGTGAGTGTCTCTGCGATGTTGGAGGGTATTGGAGACAGCTGTGACCAGAAATCTGTCATCCCCGGGCCCAAGCTCTGGGTTGTCTTGGGTCTCGTGTCTAGGGCTGCCATCCATGCTGCTCTGCTCATCACTGCTCGGGGGGGGGGGCTCCGGCTGTGGCACTGGCTGGGGGCGGGGGACACCGGATTAACCCGCCCCATCTCCAGATGCTCCTGCAAGGGGTGAGGGTGTTGTGGGGTGAGTATGGGCGTGAGGGTGGTGTGGGAGTGTGGATGGGGATGAGGGTGAGGGTGGTGTGGGGGTGAGGGTGGTGTGGGCATGAGGATGGCGTGGGGATGAGGATGGGGGTGAGGGTGGTGTGTGGATGAGGGTGATGTGGGAGTGTGATGGGGTGAGGGTGGTGTGGATGTGAGAGTGGTGTTGGGGGGAGGGTGGAGGTGAGGGTGGTGTGGGGATGAGGGTGGGGGATGAGGGTGGGCGGTGAGGGTGGTTTTGGGGGGGATTGACACACGTGGCATGGGGAACCGTAACTCAGCGAGGTCACAAAGACAGGATGGCAGCTAGGTGGCACAATGGCACTGCTGCCTTACAGTGTCAGGGACCCGGGTTCAATTCCGGCTTCGGGTGACTATCTGTGTGGAGTTTGCACTTTCCCCCCGTGTCTGCGTGAGTTTCCTCCGGATGCTCCGGTTTCCTCGCACAATCCAAAGATGTGCAGGTCAGGTGGATTGGCTATGATCAATGTGCGGGGTTACGGGGATAGCACAGGAGGATGAATCTTGGTCGAGTGTTCTTTCTGAGAGATGGTACAAAGTCAATGGGCTGAATGGCCTTCTTCGGTAATGTAGGGATTCTATGGACTTAGTTAGTGTACCATGTTCTGTGACCTAAATGGTACTCTAGATGATAAATTAATGAACATCATATAGACTGAGTAAATTTCATGTTACATGGAATTGTGTGATACGAACTGTCAGGACAAAGAGTTTTTAGTAAACTGGAATAAAAAGGATGTTCCATTCTTACAACTGTCAGCTGATCAAAAAAGGGGCATAAAATGTTGAATTGCCGAGTGCAAATTAAGAGTGGAATGCAATAACTAAGAATCCAGTCATCCAAGTATCTAAAGGGAAAATTCTTTACTTGACTGCATTTGTTGTTATTAAAGCTCACGGTGACAAGAGAAATTAAACGGCTGTGACTAAAACTCTTGCTTGATGGGCACAAATAACACTGTTTAGAAAGAAATCCAATTGCTTGCTACATCTGGAGTTTAACAAAGATACAGGACTCCTGAGTGGCTGGACATGTCTTTTGTGATATGTAACAATGTGTATCTCTCCACAACTCAACAATTCATTCACAGGACAGGATGTAGGAAGCTCATTTATTAGCCATTCACTCATTTATATTTGATGCTGTTTACTCAAATTTAAAATTGATTCCTTCTCTTTGTTGCAGATATAATACATTCCAATCTTTCCTACTTGCACCTGAAAATGTTCACATTGGGGTCCTTCTGCACTGTCTCAGGCCTCACATGCTGGCTAACTGCCGACCCCTTCCCACCTGTATCTGGCTACAGGGTCACCTAAAGATGATTGCGATTTTGTGTGAACGGAGATCATTCGATCGCGATAACGTTCACTCTTGGCTCGACCGCTGGTTTATGACGTAGAGCGATGCCAACATTCCCATACCGGCTAAGGTTATTCAAGAAGGTCTCGCCTTTCCAACCTTGCCCCTCGTCTGAGGTGTGGTGATCCTCAGGTTAAATCACCACCAGTCAGCTCTCCCCCTCAAAGGGGAAAGCAACACTCAAAAAGCTAAGGTCATCTGGGACTATGGCAACTTTACTTATTTCACTAGCACTCAGCATGTGGTGGTGCAATTATTTTGTGTTCTTCACAGGACGAGGGCATCGCATTTATTGCCTATCCCTAATTGTTCTTGAGAAGATGTTGGTGAGCTGCGTAATTGAACCGCTGCAGTCCATGTAGAATAAGTACACCCATAGCGCTGTTAGGGAGGGTGTTCCAGGATTTTGACCCAACCGACGGTGAAGGAACAGTGATATATTTGCAAGTCAGGATGGTGAGTGACTTGCAGGGGAACTTCCATGTGGTGCTGTTTCCATCTTCTGCTGCTCTTGTCCTTTTAGGCAGTTGAGGCCCCGGTTTGCAGGTTACCGCAGAAGGAGCCTTGCTGATAACACAGATGGTACACACTGATGCCACTGTGTGTCAATGAAGGACGAAGTGGTGTCAAGCTTTTTGAGTGTTGCGGGAGTCAGTCATCCTGGCAAGTGAGGAGTATTCCAGTACACTTTTGACCTGTGCCTTGTAGATGGTGGACAATCTTTTAGGTGTCAGGAAGTGACCACAGAATTCCAAGCCCTTATCCTGATCTTGTAGTCACAGTATTTATATGGATGGTCCAGCTAGCTTCCTGGTCAATGATAATCCCCAGGATATTGAGGGTGGGGCATTCAGCAATGGCATTGATTTTATTAGGCCGGATTCTCTTTTTTTGGGACATAGGCATTGTCTGACACTTGTGTGGTAGAAATGTCACTTGCCACTTATCAGCCCAAGCCAGAATGTTGTCCAGGTCTTGTTAGATGTGGACACGGACTGCTTCATTAACTTGAGAGTCGCAAAAGTAACTGAAGCAGCACAGTCATGTGTGAGCATGCCCATGTCTGACCTTATGATGAAGGAAAAGTCATTGATGAAGCAGCTGAACATGGTTGGGCCTAGGACACTAGCCTGAGAAACTCCTGCAGTGATGTCCTAGGACTGAGTTGACTGGCATCCACCAACTACAACAAACTTCCACTCCGGTATGATTCTATCCTATGGAGATATTTCTCCCGTATTCCCATTGACTTCAATTAAGCCTCCTTAATACCAGAATCAATCAAATATTGCCTGATGTCAAGGGCAGTCACTCTCAACTCACCTCTGGCATTCAGCTCTTTTGACCATGGTTGGACTAAGGCTGTGGAGAGAACTAGAGCCGAATGGTACTGACAGAACTCAAACTGAATATTGCTACGCAAGTGCTGCATGAAAGCATTGTCAGTAAGAGCTTCCATCATTTTGCTGATGAGTGAGTGGGCAATATTTGGCCAGATTGAATTTTCCCTACTTTTTGTGAATAGAACCTATCTAGGCATTTTTCACTTTGTCAGGTAGGTATAGATGTACTGGAACAGCTTGGTTGGGGTGTGGTTAATTCTGTCTGTCTCTGTGGCACATTTGGATGTGAACTGAATTTGTTTCTGGTTTGAGTTCCCCTCTTGTTGCAAATGACCGAACAGCTGATGTTTTTCAAAACCGTTTTGAGGGGCTAAATGGCCTATTTCTGTTCGTATGGAGTTCAAGTCTTCACCCCGAAGTTAGGATGCCTTTGTGGTATCTATCCACTGCACTCAGTATGCTTCTTGATAACATGTGTTGGGAATCAGCTGCAGACTGAGATGGATTGTCCATCCAACAGTTCTGACTAAAGATGGTTGTGAATGTTTCAGCCTTATCTTTTGCATTGATGTGCTGGACTCCCCCATCATTGGGGATGGAGATATTTGTGGAGCCTCGTCTTCTAGTTAGTTGCTTATTTATCCACCACAATTCAAAACTGGATGTGGCAGATCTTTAATCTGATATGTTGGCTGTGGGATCACTTAGCCCTACTGTAACATGCTGATTGTGATGTACTGCAGCTTCACCAGGGTGGAACCTCTTTTTTATGTATACCCGGTGCTGTTCCAGGCATGGCTCCTACACACTGGACCAGAGTTGGTCCCCTGGCTTGATGGTCAAGGTAGAGTGAGGAAAATGCTTGGCCATGGGTTTATGGTCAAATACAGCTCTGCAACTGATGGCGGCCCAAGGCTCTTTATGGGAGGCCAGTTTTCAGTTGCTAGATCTGTTTCATGTCTATCCTATTTAGCATTGTGGTAGTGCCACACAACAGTACAGCGAGTGTCCTTGGTGGGAAGATGGGACTTTGTCCCGTATAAGGATTGTGCTTTGATTACTCCGACCAATACTGTCATGGACAGACATTCTTGCGATAAGTAGATTGGTTCGGACAAAGTGAAACGTGTTTTTACTCTTATGGTTCCTCCACCTGCCACAGGTCCAGTCTAGCAGCGATATCCTTTAAGACTAGGCCAGCTCGGTCAGTCATGGTGCTACCGAGCCACTTTTGCTGGTGGGCATTGAAGTCCCTCACGCAGCGTATATTCTGTGCTTTCAATGCTTCTTTCAAATGATGTTCAACATGGTGGAGTGCTGATTCATCAGCTGAGGCAGGGTGCAGTCGGCGGTCATCAGCAGGAGGTTTCCTTGCTGCTGTTTCTCCCTCCTGGTGGTTTTCTCACCACCTACTACAGGTTCGATCTGGTGGATGTGTCTAACTGGCAAGCCACTTTTTACAATTAACATTGAGGCCCCCAGTCAGAATACATTCTGTGCCCTTGTTATCTTCACTTCTTCTTCCAACTGGTATTCAGCACGGAATAGAATCGACGCATCAATTAAGGAAAGGTGAGGGCGGCATGTGGCGCAGTGGTTAGCACTGGGATTGCGGCGCTGAGGACGGCGCTGCATCATTGTCTGTGTGGAGTTTGCACATTCTTCCCATGTCTGCGTGGGTTTCACCCCCACAACCCAAAGATGTGCTGGTTAGGTGGGTTGGCCACGCTAAATTGCCCCTTAATTGGAAAAAATAAAATTGGGTACTCTAAATTTGAGAAACAAATGAATAACTTGTGCTACCGTGGGCAGCGCAGTAGCACAAGTGGATAGTATAGTGGCTTCACAGCTCCAGGGTCCCAGGTTCGATTCCCGGCCTGGGTCACTGTCTGTGCGGAGTCTGCACGTTCTCCCCGTGTCTGCGTGGGTTTCCTCCGGGTGCTCCGGTTTCCTCCCACAGTCCAAAGAGTCCAAGGTTAGGTGGATTGGCCATGATAAATTAACCTTAGTGACAAAAACTTCAGGAGGGGTTATTGGGTTATGGGGCTAGGGTTGGAAGTGAAGCCTTAAGTGGGTCGGTGCAGACTCCATGGGCCGAATGGCCTCCTTCTGCACTGTCTGTTCTATGTAAATAAATTAAGGAAAGGTGGTAGGTGATAATCAGCAGATTTTCTTGACCACATTGGACCTGATGCCATGAGACATCTTAGGGTCCAGAATCAATGTTTAGTTACGGGGATAGGGTGGATGCGTGGGCTTAAGTGGGGTGCTCTTTCCAGGGGCTGGTGCAGACTCGATGGGCCGAATGGCCTCTTTCTGCACTGTAAATTCTAAGACACTGGCAAAGGCATTCAAAGTCCTCCTCACTAACATCCGAGGACTGGCGCCAAAATTTGGAAAGCTGTCCTGCAGACTCGTCAAGCAACAGCCTGACATACTCAGGGTTCTAAGTCTTTTCCGAAATTCAAAATAGTCACACTTCCATGGCCTATCCTGTGAATTTGCCCAGGGAGCTGATGAATTACCAGATGAATGTCCCCAGGTGATCATACAGCATATTTGAACACATACACACTAAAAACAAGTTAGCATTCTGCTTTGTCACTTACATCAGACAGGCCATTTGCTCTCCAACACACACCAACCTCTCGCCTTCCTAAGTTTTGACTGCTAGCTGCATGTTTTTCAGCTGGGGTAACTGATGTGACTTGTATTTAAGAAATTCTACTAATGTCATTGCACAACACTTGCATTCAGACATTGAAACCCAGAATTAATCAGCTCCTAACTGGGTTGTCTGGGGCATCTCTTGAGCCAAAGGTTGCATGGCTGTATCAGAGTTGTTCTACTGGAAGTGCAATCTCTCTTTTCTATGCCTCCAGCGACTCTGTGACAATTGTCCCTGTTGAACTGCTATTTAATTTGTTCTGTGACAGATCTAATCCAAATTAGTTTGGAGTGCTCCCTAGATACAAACGCAGGAGTTTTTTTGCCTTGTATGAATAGATTTTGTGCTACTGCTTTGAACAGGATGTAGGTGTAAAATCAATGATACTGCGGATTAGAAGCAAAGATACAAAACGCCTACATTTTGACAAAAGTGCACTGCTCATTCATTGCCAAATGCAAAGGAAAGGAAAGCAACAAGATACAAAAATCCAAATGAAACAGATTGATGGCAAGGTGTCACAGCGGCACGGTGGCACAGTGGTTAGCACTGCTGCCTCGCAGCGCCAGAGTCCCGGGTTCAATTCCGGCGTCGGGTGACTGTCTGTGTGTACTTTGTGCTTCCTCTGGATGTCTGCGTGTGTTTCCTTCGGGTGCTCCAGTTTCCAAAGATGTGCAGCTTAGGTGGATAGGCCATGTTAAATTTCCCGTTAGTTTCCAAATATGTGCAGGTTAGGTAGGGTTATGGGGATAGGGTGGGGGAGTGGGCCAAGGTAGGGTGTTCTTACAGAGTGTCGGTGTAGACTCGATGGGCTGAATGCCCTCTTTCTGCATTGTAGGAATTGTATTTTCTGATTTAAAAGCAACACATTGCAATTTCTGCATGCACTTATAAAATATTGTCATTTTTCTTTATTGGTGTTACAAAAAGTGTCAATATTGTTCGTAATTTTGACTTCTAAAAGTAAGGACATAGAACTGATATCCATCCTTCTACTACACTGTGACATGTGGAGGAAGAGGAAAAAAGAGGAGGAGGGTAGGAGGATATATTATAGTGTTGTTGGGTTGGATCAGTTCCAATGATTCCCCAAAACTACCTCAAAAATACTCCAACGTTTAACCAATCAAGTTCACAGGAGGAGAGGGCAATGCACATATCAGAGACAGAGCTCAGCTATCTTCAGCTTTGTGAGGATTGAAAATCCAACCGCACATGTAGGTTGTTGTGAAGGGCAAAAGCAACAAATTGCTTATTTTACTCAGCACTGGATACTACTTGGAGATGCTAATCCAGAATGCTGACAACCTTGTGGATTTGTGGTGTGTTTTTAATGTGGTGTCACAGATGCGGCGCAGTTCAGCCTCTTCATTTGGGGTCAGCTGCTAAGTTAATAATTGACTCTGGTGTTTCAAACTCAGAAGAATATTTCACCCACCTCTTCTCTTTCAAAATCTGAAACTTCTCCTCTCAAAAGCAGCACCAAAAACTGTTGATCAGCGCAGGCAGATGCGACTGAATAAGGCTTGCCAATCTATTGACAGTTCCCTTACTAACAGTTTTCTTCGATGTGTCATAGCTGTGTGGGGAACATGCAGTAGTTTGGCTTTGTACCAGCATTGACAAACTTTCAATTACTTTTGGAATGAACCTATTTCTTCACAGTGCTGAAAGCAATAGTTACCTTTCTCCTGCAATTTGAGGTTTAGTTCATTTAGAAATGAAAAGAGGTCTGCAAGGTAAGACATAGTTAACATCCAAGTTTCATCACCAAACAAATCAGCCAGAGGGGGCAATTTATCAAGGAGGAAAGCGTGGATTTGATACCTTAGCTTGATACCTCCGACTCCTTGACAACCAACGTACTTCTATGTGGAACAATAAGTGTGTGTGCTCAGCCCAAAAAATATTAGAACACGGAGCCTCAAAAAGCCTGATATAGAATGTGCTGTGTTTATTAAAATTCACACTTTCACAATTTCTTTCAACAGCACATCAAGATTGGAATTCCTTTTGATGCCAATGCCTCACGGTGAAAAAAACACTGATTCCAAACAATGTCTTGACCAGGTAATGTCAGGTAGCACAGCAAATCCTCAACACATTAATTGTGCCAAACAAACCTAACGTAAACTAGCAAGAAGTCTTACAACACCAGGTTAAAGTCCAACAGGTTTGTTTCAAACACAAGCTTTCGGAGCACTGCTCCTTCCTCAGGTGAAGGAGCAGTGAAGGAGCACCTGAGGAAGGAGCTGCGCTCCGAAAGCTCATGTTTGAAACAAACATGTTGGACTTTATCCTGGTGCTGTAAGACCTCTTACTGTGCTCACCCCAGCCCCAACGCCGGCATCTCCACATCATGGTAAACTAGCAAGGCTTTTTTACTACGGCCGCTTGGCCCATACTCTGAAATGTCTGTACTTTCATCCAGTTGCATTGAGAACTCCTGTGCAGACTTCAAACAAGAAATAGCATGGGCTTCTAAATTCTCAGCAATATCACAAATTCAGCCAGCTGCTGTGTTATCAATAAATGGAACCATTTCAGTTTTTCAGCTGACCTCTCATCTAGGATCATACGAACTATGGGTGGGATTAGTCAGCCTGGGGCCGGACTGGAGAATCTCTGCGACGGGCGCGAATCGCACCATGCCGCCGACACGCGATTCTCCGTAGAGTGGAGAATCGGCGCCATTGGCGCCGGCGTGGTTGGCGCACCCCCTTCCCCTCCCGCCAATTCTTGGCCCCGTATGGGCCAAGCGGCCGTAGTAAAAAAACCCGCCATCCACACCAGCTCTCAGCCGGTGGGAACTCAGCGTGGAAGGGTCGGGGGGGGGGGGGGGGGGGGGGGGGGGGGGGGGGGGGGGGGGGCGGCCTGTAAGGTCCGACCCCGAGCTGGGCCTCCGATGTGGCCTGGCCCGCGATCGAAGCCCACCAATCGGTGGGCCGGCCTCTCTGGCTGGGGGCCTCCTTTCTTCCACGCTAGCCCCTGTAGCCCTGCGCCATGTTGCGTCGGGGCCGGCGCGTTGAAGGGAGCCACTGGAGCTGCATTGGAGCCCGTGCCACTGCACATGCGCGGATCCCGCGGCGCCCAGTTCACGACAGGATCAGCAGCTGGAGCGGCGTGAACCGCTCCAGTGCTGTGCTAGCCCCCTGTAGGGGCCAGAAATCCTGATCCAACGGAACGGCGTTTCCGACGACGTCAACACTTAGCCTCTATGTTTAACGTTGCAGGGAAAATTAATCTCTCCAGTACATTGTGGGGCATTTTCTATTTAGCTACATGGTAAACTATCATGTAACAGGCTAATTGTGCTTTGTTATTCAATGTAACATTTTTGCTAAGGACTTCAGCCGACGATTTATGTTCACCCTGCAGCCTTTGAAAAAAATCAAGAGGTTTGTCCTCGAGCTCGCCATGCTTAGCCTTCAAATGCCTTTGAGGTATTGAGGGTTTTAAACTTTCATTTGCCAGCACTTCCCTGCACATAGCAAACATGGGCCGGGATTCTCCAATCCCGCGGGCAAGTTGTGATGCTGGCGTGAAAGGCGGCGTGAACCACTCCAGCGTCAACGGTCCTCAATTGTCTGGTATGCACACCTTCCTAGGGTGCTCGGTCGGAGCCGGTGTGGTTTCCACTGCTCCAGCTGGCGCGCTGCAGCCGGCGCGAGTTCGCATATGCGCGTGGGTTGCCGTCTCCACACAGGCCCCTGGGCAATATGGCGGAGCCCTACAGAGGCCAGCGCGGAGCAATATAGGCCCCCACGGAACCAGCCTGCCCCTGATCGGTAGGCCCCGATCGCGGGCCAGGCCACCGTGGAGGCCCCCCCAAGGTTGGATTCCCCCCCCAACCAGGACGGCCCCCACAGACAGCACTTCCAGGTCCCGCCGTGTGGGACCATACGTGACTCATGCCGATGGGACTCGGCCGATCTTGATCTGGCGCCGATTTACGGCCGCCCGCTGGATCGCTACCAACCTTGACCCATCGAGGCCCAGAGAATTGCCGAGAGGGCTGCTTTCAACGGCCCCCGACTGGTGAGGCGGCGGTCCCATGGGCGCTCGAAAATCGGCGCCGGAAAATCGGCGAGCCGGCGACGGGGTGGGGTAGCGCGATTCTCGCCTCCCCCCGGGGATTCTCCCACCCGGCACAGGGTCGGAGAACCCGGCATGGACTTTACATCCTGATTTGCATTGGTACAATTAACAAAGAAATCATCTTTACACTGCTTTGTTCCCGATTTCCACTTCTTTATAATGGGTTGTTACGAGAGGCCCTGGAGCTTTGTATGCAGCTCACACCAACACTGCTTTGACCTGCCATGGACTCTCCTGAGACAGCTCTGACCAGCAGATTTAGTTGTGAGATCTGTCATAATATACACCAATATATCATGGTGCAGACACACTCTGATGGACACACACAGGGACCAATCAACATGTACAAACACCGCAGCCAATCACCAGTTAGAATACACACACTATAAAGGCAGAGGGCACCACGGTTCCCGCTCATTCTGGGTGCTGCCTCTCAGTGTAACAAGAACTCATTCAGCCCAGCACAGACTTACACAACGTGCTGAGAGAATCAACTGGTTCGGACAAGGCTTAGGTCTCCAGTTTAAGTTAGCATCATTTCGACCCACAGTCAACGTGCGTTAGTTAGTTCGAAGTAGTTAATAAAATCGAGTTGAACCTTCATCAGTGTTGGAAGTGTCTGTTCATCTCTTACATCTACACTAGCCAACACTTCATGACCTGCTTGTGCCTCTGGCCCTCTCTTGCTTATTACAAAATGATCCATTTTCAAATCTTCCTTGCTTGATAATAGCTACAAAATGGAGGAATCTCTCCTCCATGATTATTCACCCAATGCATGGACGTACAAGGTGCACAACATCAGTGTATGTGCCGGGCTGGTGACCTACTCTCTGCCTCCGCCTCTGACAGGAAGAATACCATTGTTTTTAAAAAGAAATTTGATCCTTGGCCAGCGCACTGATGCCAGGAGGAGGCAGCACTGGGAAGCACGCTGACGTCAGAAGAAGGCAGTCTGCCCTGCTGGGCTCCGGGCCTACGCAATGCTGGATCCACCTGAGTACCGGCCTAGGACAGCCGGCATTCGTGAAAGGCGGTCACAGTCGGCATTTTGGAAAGCCAGTTCCAGCCATTGTGCACCACTTCCATGACCGGGAAAGCCTTGACCGATATCTCCATGACCTCCCTGACAACCTCCCAGGATCCACCCGCAGATCGCGACCCTGGCCCCTGTTTTAAGCAACACATTTGACTACCCTCTTTGTGGTCACAAGATACCACAGTAATACAGAGGAAACCTTCTTAAAAGTGCCAGCAGGTTTAGTACACATGTAGGTTTGAGATCAGCGACGTTTCCTCATGCTACCAGTCTCTCGGGCAAATCATTAGCTCTTGATGTATTTTATGCAGGCATTAACTGTCCTACTTCTAATATAGTTTATCCATTTTAACCCAGGTGTATATGTCCAAGGAACAGTTCACAGGGCGCGATTCTCCCAAAACGGGAGAAATCGTAAGGCTGGCGTCAAACCCGGGCGGGTTTGACGCCAGCGCGCCCCTTCCGGACCGGGAACCGATTCTGGTCCCCGGTCGGGGCTAGCAGCCCGACGCCGCAAGCTCCGGCATCACGGGCTTAACGAATTTCGTTAAGCCCGCTTGCCAGAGTTAGCGCCGGCTGACGCGTCATATGACGTCAGCCGCGCATGCGCGGATTGGAACACTCCAACCCGCGCATGCGCGGATGACGTCATCGCGTATATGCGCGAAACCCGCGCATGCGCGGGCCGGGATGCCCCTCAGCCGCCCCGCGAATGGATACTGCGGGGCGGCGGAAGGACAAATAGTGCGCGGGCATCGGGCCCGCTGCCCGCGATCGGTGGGCACCGATCGCGGGCCCATGGCACCCTTGGCACGGCCATGGTACTGCCGTGCCAATCGGTGCCATGGTTATAAAAAGCGAGTTGTTCCCGCCGTTTTTACGAACGGCCAGACCAGGTCTGTTTGCCGTTCGTAAAAACAGCGTAAAGGGCTGGGACTTCGGCCCATCGAACAGCTGTGAATCTCTGCCGGCCGTAAAAAAAAAACGGCGGCAGCGATTCGTGTCGGGAGTTGGGCGGGGGGGGGGGGGGGGGGGGGAGAATAGCGGGAGGGCGGGAAAAATGTCGGGAAGGCCCTCCCGCTATTCTCCGACCCGTCGTGGGGGTCGGAGAATTTCGCCCACAGTTCTTGAAATCTAGTTTGGAATTTAATGCTCCCCCAGTTTGGAGATGGGGGGGCTGTATTTAATCAGGTGGGAATGTGTTGGGTGTGTGTAGCAACCGACCACCATTCCCCCCTCCCCTTGATTAAGTCCTGAGCAGGAAGCCTTCCCGCTTGGACTTGAATTGAGGACCTTAAGTGGGAAATTAATGCGAGATTCTAAAGGGAGTGCCCTTTACTCAAAAGCACTCAGTGCCTGATTGAAGGATCCGGGCAACAGGAAACGACACCTGTGTAGAGCCACCCCCTGCCCTTTCTCCTAATGCCCTCCCCACCCAGCAAGCAATCCCCACCTCGGGACATCCATCTATCATAGATTATCATAGAATTTACAGTGCAGAAGGAGGCCATTCGGCCCATCGAGTCTGCACCGGCTCTTGGAAAGAGCACCCTACCCAAGGTCAACACCTCCACCCTATCCCCATAACCCAGTAGCCCACCCAACACTAAGGGCAATTTTGGACACTAAGGGCAATTTATCATGGCCAATCCAACTAACCTGCACATCTTTGGACAGTGGGAGGAAAACCGGAGCACCCAGAGGAAACCCACACACACACGGGGAGGATGTGCAGACTCCGCACAGACAGTGACCCAAGCTGGAATCGAACCTGGGACCCTGGAGCTGTGAAGCAATTGTGCTATCCACAATGCTACCGTGCTGCCTTCTCTTACAAGTACCCTGGTTCCCTCATTTATCCCAGACTTCTTGTTTGGTGCATTGCCTGTAGCAGCCACCGCTCCCAAACGCATTGACAGGCAATGGAGATTGTTTGGCCTTTGATTAGAAATAGAAACAATGGGAGCAGGAGGAGTCCATTCAGCCCTTTGAACGCGCTCCGCCATTCATTATGATTATGGCTGATCACCCAACTCAATAGCCTAATTCCACTTTCCCCCTTATCCTTTGATCCCCTTCGCTCTATATCTAATTGCTTCTTGAAACCAGACAATATTTTGGACTCAACTACTTCCTGTGCTAACGAATTCCACTCTCTGGATGAAGAAATTTCTCCTCATCTCAGTCCTAAATGGTCTACTGTGTATCCTCAGACTGTGACTCCTGGTTCTGGTCACACCCACTATCGGGAACATCCTTCCTGCACCTACCCTGTCCAGTCCTGTTAGAATTTTATAGGTTTCTATGAGATTTCCCCTTCATTCTTCTGAACTCCTGCGAATACAAACCTGAACGATATCTCCTCGTACGTCAGCCCAGCCATCCCAGGAATCCATCTGGTAAACGTTCGCTGCACTCCTTGTTAGATTCTGAAATACATTGGGCCGGATTCTCCGTTCCTGACGCCAACGGAGGACCGTGGAGTTCCACAACGGAAACATCGGTGCCATACCCGCACCGATTCCACGACCGGTGAGGTTCTGGCACCGACGCCGCATGGAACACCCGCAGAACACGTGAAAAATGGTGGGAGAATCGGCGAGACCGTGATGGACAAGCGCAGGGCTGACAAGCTGCAGCCGCACATACACTATACACCCCCACACACACCGATCATGTCTGAAAAGATGGCCCTGTTTCTGCTGGAACCCGTCCCCGTCCACCCCGAACAAACAGCCAACATCTTGGCCACCCCCCACTACGCTCCACAATCCTCGAAGAAGCCCCCCCGGCCGGCGGCACGAATGTCGGCGAAGTATGGCGGTGCTGGACACTGCCCGTACGCCCTTTCTCTCTCTCTCTCTCTCCGCAGCCACCATGGTGAGTTCACGAGCGCTGAGGCACTTGGACCGCACCGTCGGGAACTCGGCCCATCGGAGGCAGAGCATCGCTAATGCGATGCACACACAGTTGCAACTGTGCGTGGCATGCATTGCGATGATGCTGTTTCGGAGAGGGCGGAGCATCGCCATTTGGCATCAAACCAGCACCTGCCATGATTTCGACAATGGGAGCTATTCTCCACCTGATCGCCGTTCCAGATTTTGGCGTTGGGCAATGGGGAATCCAGCCCATTATCTGCAGCGGGTGAAATGCCGACAGTGCTAACCAGGTCCAACGGGCTGCACAGTGGCCCCGGTTTCCGCTGCAGCTGCTGCTCTGTACTGCAGC
The DNA here is from genome assembly GCF_902713615.1 of Scyliorhinus canicula. NCBI lineage: Eukaryota > Metazoa > Chordata > Chondrichthyes > Carcharhiniformes > Scyliorhinidae > Scyliorhinus > Scyliorhinus canicula. Next base: position 76,655,761 of record NC_052147.1, on the reverse strand, counting down.
TCCTGTCCCCATATCTCCCCCTCCTCTCCCTCCCTCAAACAGCCCCACCCCCAGCCATTAGCCCGGCACACTGTCCATTCAACGCCATATTCTTTGCCCAATCATAGAACCATAGAATTTACAGTGCAGAAGGAGGCCATTTGGACCATTGAGTCTGCACCGGCCCTTGGAAAGAGCACCCCATTTAAACCCAGTAGCCCCACCTAACCTTTTTGGACACTAAGGGCAATTTAGCATGGCCAATCCACCTAACCTGCACATCTTCGGACTGTGGGAGGAAACCGGAGCACCCGGAGGAAACCCACGCAAACACGGAGGGGACGTGCAGACTTCGCACAGACAGTGACCCAATCCAGGAATTGAACCTGGGACCCTGGCGCTGTGAATCCATAGTGCTAACCACTGACTACCCTGATCCCATTGTTGGCGGATGGAGAATCTCAACCAATATCTCTCATAAATTGATCTACACCCCAGGGACATCCAAACCAAACAATATTCCATTAGTCAGCTATCTGTAAACAGGTACATGCTTCTGAAATCTATCAGCAGAACACTCCCCTGCAAAATCAATGATTACCTTGCTTTTATGACCCCTTACTCGCAGCTTTAGCAGACATACTGACTGTGTACATCTTAAACCCATTTTTTAACATTACCACAACAAATATAAAATATGACAATTTTTTACATTCATCACGCAATGGGTTGGGGAATTTGGAGATGTGCATAAAATTTAAAACTTTTAAAATTCAGGTGTTGGTTGGCCAAGAACTAACCTCGATCAATGATTGAATGCAGCTTGATGCAGGTTAGAACATAAGCAGCAGAATCTTGGATGATCTCAAGTCGATGGAAGGTTGGACAGAAGAACATTGGAATGGTTGAGTCTGGAAGCATGGAAGGGATTTGAGTAACTGATGGGAGGCGAGCCAGGAGATATTGGAATTCTTCAGAGAACATTATTGTAATTACAATGAAACAGCTGCCAAAAAATAGATAATTTGTGAATTATATGTTAATTAGATAACTGCTTTACCAAATGAATTCACATGCCTTGTTGTTAGTATTACAGTAATGGGTGAAATATTACAAAATGAAATCACTTTGAGTTTGGAACAATTAATAAAAAATGAGAAAATATTTTTCTTAATTAAATCAGAATTTTCCCTTTGTTGCTATATTATAAAAATCTAAAAGTGTGTATTCTTTTGATTCCACAGAATGTTACAGGTAATAAGTTAAGGTAAGGGACAGCACGGTGATTAGCACTACTGCCTCACAGCGCCACGCGCCCGGGTTCAATTTCGACCTCGGGTGACTGCGTGGAGTTTGCACGTTCTCCCCGTGTCTGTGTGGCTTTCCTCCGGCTGCTCCAGTTTCCTCCCACAGCCCAAAGATGTGCATGTTTGTTAAATTTGCTATTTTAAATGATCAATTAGTGTCCAAATGTTAGGTACCACCAGGTACGCGGCACATACTCGTGCGACTTGGCCAACGTTGTCTACCTCATACGCTGCAGGAAAGGATCTCCCGAAGTGTGGTACATTGGCGAGACCATGCAGACGCTACAACAACGGATGAACGGACATCGTGCGACAATCGCCCGGCAGGAATGTTCCCTTCCAGCCGGGGAACAAATCAGCAGTCAAGGGCATTCAGCCTCTGATCACCGGGTAAGCATTTTCCAAGGCGGCCTTAAGGACCCGCGACACCACTGAATCACCGAGCAGAAACTTGTAGCCATGTTCCGCACACATGAGTACGGCCTCAACCGGGACCTTGGATTCATGTCGCATTACATTCACCCCCCCCACCATCTGGCCTGGGCTGGCGAAATCCTACCAACTGTCCTGGCTTGAGACAATTCACACCTCTTTAACCTGGGGTTACCCCTCTCTCTGGATCTGCAAAGACTTAATTACCTTACAAATGCTCGCATTCAAAGCATTGTCTTGCATCTTTGACTTTGTCTATATATATGGGCTGAAATTCACCGACCCCCCGCAGGGTCAGAGAATCGCCCGGGGCCTGCGGAAATCCGCCCCCGCCGTGACCAGAATTCTCCGCCACGCGGGAATTAGCGGGGGCGGGAATCGCACCGCGCCGATCGCGTGCCCTCCGCGCCGATCGGCATGCCCCCCGCAGCGATTCTCCGGCCTGTGATGGGCCGATGTCCCGCCGCTGAGAGGCCAATCCCACCGCCGTGGTTTCAACCACCTCTGGTGGCGGCGGGATTGGCGGGGCGATCGGATCCCGGTGGGTGCCCCCACGGTGGTCAGGCCCGTGATCGGGGCCCACCGATCGGCGGGCAGGCCAGTGCCGTGGGGGCACTCTTTTTCTTCCGCCGCCGCCACGGCCTGCACCATGGCGGAGGCGGAAGAGAACCCCCTACCGCGCATGCGCCGGTGGTGACGTCAGTGGTAGCTGACGCAGCGACGCATGCGCGAACCGCGAAGGCCTTTCGGCCAGCCCCGACGCTGGCCGGCGGGCGTCAAAGGCCGTTGGCGCCAGTTTTGGCGCCAGTCGGCGTGGCGCCAACCACTCCGGCATGGGCCTAGCCCCCAAAGGTGCGGAGAATTCCAGGGAGGCCCAACGCCGGAGTGGTTGGCGCCACTCCGCTACGTCGGGACCCCCTGCCCCGCCAGGTAGGGGAGAATTCCGGCCATGTTTCTGGAATCTATCACTTTATTCAGCTGAGGAAGGAGCAGTGCTCCGAACGCTAGTGATCTGAAACAAACCTGTTGGACTTTAACCTGGTGTTGTAGACTTCTTACAAATGTTAGGTGGCATTATGTGAATAGGGTAGGCAATTGGACATGGGTGGGGCGCCCTTCGGAGCGTCGGTGTAGTCTCAATGGGCCAAATGGCCTCCTTTTAAAGAAAAAAATATTTTTATTGGCATTTCTCATATTTATAAACAGTTGTATATATACATCACCCCCCCCCCCCCCCCCCCCCCCCCCCCCGGCTTATCTTATTTTTGTGGTTTCTCCACCTGTTTCTCACCTATCTTGGTTTTTAAAATTCTTAACTTACTCCTCGTTGCTGGCCTCGAACAGGTTTTGGAACAGGTCGGGAAACTGCCCCCAAGTATCCAGGAAGCCTTCCTCTGACCCTCGGGTGGCGTACTTAATCTCCTCCAAGTGGAGAAATTCCGAGAGGTCAGCGAGCCAGTCTGCAGCTGTGGGTGGTGCTGCTGATCGTCAGTCGAGCAGGATTCTCCGGTGATTAGGAAAGTGAAAGCAAGGGCGCTAGCCCCCTTCCCCATGTGTAGTTCTGGCTGCTCTGATACGCTGAAGATTGCCACTATTGGGCATGGCTTCACCCTCACTCCCACAACCTGGGACATTGCCTTGGAGAAGGCTGTCCAGAACCAACAAGTTTGGGACAAGCCCAGAACATGTGGGTGTGGTTGGCCGGGCTCCTCTGGCACCGCTCACATTTATCCTCCACCTTCGGGAAGAACCTGCTCATTCGGGTTCTGGTCAGGTGCGCTCTGTGCACCACTTTGTGCTGCATTAGTCTGAGCCTTGTGCAGGAGGAGGTGGAGTTAGCCCTGCTCAGTGCTTCGCTCCAGAATCCCCAACCTTTCGAACTCTGTCCAGTAACTGTTTGTATATTTTCCCACATAGCCCCCCCCCCCCCCCCCCCCCCCCCCTGCTTCCTGTGCTTATCAGGTCCTCTAGTAGTGTGGTGTCTGGGCCCCGGGGTACCCTACTGTCTCTTTGCGGAGGAAGTGTTTTATTTGGAGGTGTCTCATTTCCTGCCCTTTTGCTAGTTTCCACTTTGTTGTCAGTTCGTCCGGTGTCACCAGTCTGTGTCCTACATAAAAACCCCCAACCGTCAGTGTGTCCTTCCCATCTCCATCTTTTGAAGGTGGTATCTAGCATGGCTGGGGGGGGGGGAATCTGTGATTGCCATAGATGGGAGCCATGGGGGGACATTTTAGTTAGCCCGAAGCGTTGTCTCAGCTGGGCCCACATTTTCAGCATGGCCATTACCACTGGGCTCGTTATGTATCTTGTTGAGGGGGATGGGAGTGCTGCTGTAGCCTGGGCCTGGAGGGTCATTCCTTTCCAGGAAGCCTCCTCCATCTGTACCCACTCTGTTCTGGGTTCATGTACCCAGCCCTCACTCGTTCTGCTGTTGCTGCTCAGTGGTAGTATTGTAGGTTCGGTAATGTCAAATCCCCTTTGATTTTCCTTCCTTGCAGTGTTGGTTTGGGAATTCTCTGATTCTTAACCCCCCCCCCCCCCCCCCCCCCCCCCACACACACACACACACACACACACACACACACACAGGTGGTTGGGGAAGGTGCACCGTTTGTGTAAGCCATGTTGGCTGGGGTTTGTGCCCGGGGGGATTTGTTGGGTGTATTATTGTGGTTCTGTTTTTATTGAAATTTGATGTTTAAAATTGTCAAAATTATAAATGCCTCAATAAAAAAAATTCGAAGAAAAAGATAATGTTTCAACCCTTTCATTCAACCTAGTAATCAAATCTTTTAAATATTGAGTTTGTTTAAACCTGTCTCGTGTTTCCCTCCAGGTGAGTTATTGGCTTGGTTTCTATTTGTCTCCATTGCCATTTACAGAACATTAATATCATAATAAAATAAAAAAAAGACCTAGAAAGCAGCTCATGTTATTCTTTAATATATTTTATGAAAATTCAAGGGTCAATCTGAGTTTAAGTACAAATAACATATTGGATTGAAATATATCAACGTCTTATAGTATTATATCTGTCAATGTGAAATTAATGCCAGGCAACGCATAATTGCTATTGAAGCAACAGTTGGCAGTTGAGTCAGACTGTCTTCCTGGGCCCCTGCTGCAATGTAATCTCACATGCTAAGGACCGAGTTTTTAAAGGACAACTAAACAAACATTTTATCTGCGGGTACGCTAAGATGACACCTGCTATTATTATCACAATCTGTTTGTTTACATCGCAGTAACTCTGCTGAGGTCAGAAATTTCTAGCTGTCCATCTGGACTTTTGAGAATTAAGCTTCACACATTGCATTTCACGGAAGGGAGGCTTTTTTTAATATCTTACAGCACAGACATTGACATTTATACTCTTATTATCCAAGCAGTACGTGGTTTACACATTCCTCCTACCAAAATGCATCACCTCCCACTTTATACTGAAATGTATTTGTTAATTCAATGGCCAGTCTCCAGGTTTATTCACATTTGATTCCGTTGCTATTAATTATAGCCTCCCAATTTGGTGTTGTCTAGAAATTTACAAATTGCACTTCTAAAACTGAATCCAAATTGTTCATGTAAATTATGAACAAAAAAGGGTGGCACGGGGGCGCAGTGGTTAGCACTGCTGCCTAGTGGTGCCGAGGACCCAGGTTCAATCCCGGCCCCGGATCACTGACCGTGTGGAGATTGCACATTCTCCCCGTGTCTGCGTGCGTCTCATCCCAACAACCCAAAAAGATGTATAGGACAGGTGGATTGGCCATGCTGAATTTCCCCTTGATTGGAAAAAAAGAACTGGGTATTTTAAATTTATATTATCATGGTGAATTGATTGGTGCACGAGTAGTATTAATCAGTCATTTCAGTGACAGATCAAATATGTATTGAACTGCTAAAAAGGCCGTTTGTACTCAAGAAAAGACATTGATTAAGTGTGGTTGCCACAAGTCACCTGACACCTTGTGTCATAAGTGACCAGTTTCTGGAAAGTTCCAATGTGGAATGCAATTCATACATACCACAGCCTGTAATTCTCTGGAATTTCATAGCTGAGGAAGTCAAGATGCACTTCAAAGGAATCTACTTAAATGTCCTTGGGCATGGCATTTATATTTCAAGAAGACCACCTCTCCATCAGAGACAAAAAGCCTACTAGAACAATGATTACATGGAGTATGTCCCCTTATCTCATCAAGACAGATCATGATTCATTCAGCAGGTTACAGAATCTACTCACCTAATGGCCATGAAACAAAAGCAACCGTTGGTTCAGACATCCAATAAACAAACACCTTCCAAAATCATTATGGGGAGAGAGAGGTCATGAGACTGAAATTACAATTTTTAATATCTCTTTAAAGAACATGCGACCAGCAAACAGTTACAGTAGCCAAAAATCAAGGTCCTCGGTCACTCGGAGTGGGCCTCTGCCCTTTCAGAGCAAGAGTACACCCTATAAAAGAGACAAAAGCTGGAATCATATTTTTTAAAGAATCCCCCTGGGATTCAATTGTTGGAAGTGACAGGACAGTGGTGGACCGAAGAAGCTGATTTGGATTTGATAGCTCTACAAATGCCCTCAATTTCCTTTGGAAAATAGGAGCAGGAGGAGGCCATTTGGCCTTTCGAGCCTGTTCTGCCATTCATTATGATCACGGCTGATCATTAAGTTCAATACCTTGATCCCGCCTCTCTCCCCCTCTCCCCCCCCCCCCCCCCCCCCCCCCCCATATATCTTGATCCCTTTAGCCTTAGAAGGCTCAGTATTCTGAACAATAAATCACTTCTAAAAGGGTGAAGAAATAAATTCAAAGATCACGGCAAAGTGGTCACCATCATTTTACATGTTTCATTTCAATTCGATTTTATACAATACAACAAGAACAACAAAGCGATTTTCAATGGTTGTGTGTCTGTAACCTGTAAACGGTAGCCATGATGTGGAGAAAGGAAACCTGAGGAAGGAGCTGCGCTCCGAAAGCTCGTGTTTGAAACAAAATTGTTGGACTTCAACCAGGTGTTGTAAGACTTCTTACTGTAATCTGTAAAGTTCAGGAACTGGCTCTGGAGCAGAATTTTTCCAGGTTTCAAATGCAGCCTAGGGAACCAATAAATAAAACAGTATGTGACAAATTTCTACTGATTCCGCACTGCGTGGCACTGATAACACTATGCCTCAATTAATTCAGCTTTGCTTGATGTTATAGGCACAATAATCAACAACGGCAACTGCAACTTAAAAAATGAATTATAGATTTAGCAAAGATGAAATATGTCCATTTTAATAAGTTAGAAGTACCAATGTTCATTAATGAAATGGCATTATAGAATGTCCCCGCAGCTAAGATTATTAACTTCTCTGAAACTATATGCAATGGCATGTTTTATAAAGACAAACAAGTCAGTGAGGCATGGAGCTGAAGTCATGCGGTGTAAGCCACTACTCATTAACTTGGGAACGTTTTTGTAGGGAATTCATTGTTTCAGAAGCATTACGTTACAAAGATAGTAATTCCATTCAATTATTTCAACAAAATTCCTATTGTTATGACCGGTGAGAAGAGGCGAACTGACCCTCCTGGACAACAAAGGCTGAAGTTTATTTTTCATAAGGATGTATTTAGCTACTAATGCAGTGAGCAATAAGGAGCAAATCAAACAAAGTTTTGTCGAGCTAAAGAAAGAGAAAATGCATAAACTGCTAAACCCGAGGAAAGATAATAAAAATGCGATGTCCCTTTGGCCCTTATGCAGTCATTCTGACACATGCACGCACACACACATGCACGCACGCGCATGCATACACACATGCACACATAGACACACACACACATGCATACACACACATGCTCACACACACACACATAGACACACACAGAGTGGAATTGCAGTAAAGTACCAAGCGAGGATGAATATTTATCATGTAGTGTGCGTGTATTTGTTGCAGATTTTTCCATGCCTGGAGAAAATTGTTCGGCACGAAAAGCAAGTTTCACTTTAAGTAGAACAAAAATAAAAAATAGATATACAGTTAAATTATATGACCAGATTTTATAAAGAATGTTAGAGGGGATGGATGGATTTTTTTGAACCAAGGGAGGAGCACCTCAAAAGCAAGATTGTTCAGAGGCCCGACTGCAGACTGTCCCATCTGGTGGTGGATGGAGTGAATGTTTCATTCAATCAAGTAGACTGCTTGGTCCTCGATAACATTGAGTTTTTTGAATGTTGCTGGGGCTGCATCCATCCAGCCAAATAGAGAATATTCTGTCACGTTCCTCAATTGTAGTTTGGGGGTCGTGGCAAAGGTTTGGGGAGTTAGGAGGAGAGCTACTCGATACAGAATTTGCAGCTTTTGATTTGGTCTCCTATCCACAGTATTTGTGAGGCTGGTCCAGTTAAATATCTGATCAATGGTGATGCCCAGGATATTGATTGTGGGAGATTTAGCTTTGGAAATACCCCATTGAATATTATAAGGAAATGTTTAGATTCTGTGCTGTTGAAGATGGTCGTTGCGCCTGTCATTGGTGTGGCATGAATGTTATTTACCATATTATGAACCCAAGCCTGAATGTTATCCAGGTCTTGCTGCACGCGGATGCAGACTCCTTAATTGCCTGATGATTTGTGAATGTAATTGACCATTGATCAATGGCAGTCACAGACAGCGTACAGAGTTTCGTTATTGCCTGAGGCAAATTAAATGTTGAAATTGAACCAGACATTTTGAGGGCAGTAACAATACATGTACTTTGTCATTGTGAATTCCTCATTGGGTAAAAACATGTCTATAATCATGCACGGCATGGTAGCACAGTGGTTAGCACTGTTGCTTCACAGCACGCGGGTCCCAGGTTTGATTCCCAGCTTGGGTCACTGTCTGCGTGGGTTTCCTCCGTGTGCTCTAGTTTCCTCCCACAAATCCTGAAAGACGTGCTGTTAGGTGAATTGGACATTCTTAATTCTCCCTCTGTGTAATCAAACAGGCGCCGGAGTGTGGCGACTAGGGATTTTCGCAGTAACTTCATTGCAGTGTTAATGTAAGCCTACTTGTGACAATAATTGATGCGCCCATCAATTCACACGAGACAGAGAGTTGAAGTGAACAGTGGCTTTAATCAACTAGAACAGTGCCTGCCTGCGACTGCTCAGCAATGAGAGCTGCCTACAGGGCTGCTGCTCATTATACCTCCCCTCAAGGGGGCAGAGCCAGGGGCAGAGCCTACAAGGGCACCAACATGATACAATCAGTGTAGTACAGTACAATGGTCCAGAGGTGGAGCCCACATGGGCAACAGCGTGGTACAATATAGTACAGTGGTGAATGGTTACCATAATATGTTCACCACAATAATAAAAATTATTATTATATTCATAAATGATGCACTGATTGATTCTCCCAGTTCAGGGTACTAGCTGCTTGATTTCTGTGTTAACTGGATCCATGCTGATTGGTGAAGTTGAAACTGAGGCACAGCAGAGTTCTTTCCTGGAGAAAGGTGATTGACTTAGTTCACACTCAATACTGCCCCACACCACCAGTTGCCGAGCTATCCCTGTTTATAGGTGTAAAAATATCCATCACCGATTTAACAATGCAATCAGCATTAAACCTTAACAATGTGATTAATAAAACATTCTGTACCATCTAAATCATAGAATGATAGAATCCCAGCAGAAGGAGGCCATTTGCCCATTGAGTCTGCACTAACCTCGAATAGAGCACCCCAGGTTCATTCTCCCACCCTATCCCCGTAACCTCACCTAACCTTTGGACACTAAGTTGAAATTTAGCATGGCCAATTCACGTAACTTGCGCATCTTTGGACTGTGGGAGGAAACCGGAGCACCCGGAGAATACCCATGTAGACACAGGGAGAATGTGCAGAATCCACACAGTCAGTCACCCAAGGTCGGAATCGAACTCTAGTCCCTGACGCTGTGGGACAGCAGTGCTAACCACTGTGCCACCATGTTAGTATTAATGAATAAATTAGTCGTAAGTTCAGCTATTTATTATGCTATTGTTCTCTCACAGTATAAGTTATATAGTTAAAGCGAACAGTAGCTTCACAGAGAGTATACTGTAGTTTTTTTACAGAATAATCTACGATACACTGTTGGAATGTGGAGCTACTGAATCATAGCTCATAGAATTTACAGTGCAGAAGGAGGCCATTCGGCCCATCGAGTCTGCACCGGCTCCTGGAAAGAGCACCCTACCCAAGGTTAACACCTCCACCCCATCCCCATAACCCAGTAACCCCACCCAACACTAAGGGCAATTTTGGACACTAAGGGCAATTTATCATGGCCAATCCACCTAACCTGCACATCTTTGGACTGTGGGAGGAAACCGGAGCACCCGGAGGAAACCCACGCACACACGGGGAGGATGTGCAGACTCTGCACAGACAGTGACCCAAGCCGGAATCGAACCTGGGACCCTGGAGTGTGAAGCGATTGTGCTATCCACAATGCTACCGTGCTGCCCTAAAATCCCATGGACTGTACCTTAAATTTATTCATCTATGGGATGCAGGTATTGGTGGCTGGACCAGCCATTTTCCCATCCGTAATTACCTTTGAGAAAGTGGTGGTGAGCCACATTCTTCAACATCTCCAGCCCAGGTGCAGTTAGGGAAGCAGTCCCATGACAAATTGATCCAGCACGGACTGTATTGATTCATCTTGGTTTGTGCTGTAATAAATGTGGCAAGTGGAATCATTTGTTTTTCAAATGGAGGAAGAGAAAGAGGACTCGGAAATAATTCAAAAAAAGTTTGAAAACATTTCTCTGCCAATGAAGAGTAATACTCGATAGGCATGCATTTAACTCCAATACAATCCGATACATAGAACATAGAACATAGAACAGTACAGCACAGAACAGGCCCTTCAGCCCTCAATGTTGTGCCGAGCCATGATCACCCTACTCAAACCCACGTATCCACCCTATACCCGTAATCCAACAATCCCCCCCCTTAACCTTACTTTTATTAGGACACTACGGGCAATTTAGCATGGCCAATCCACCTAACCCGCACATCTTTGGAATGTGGGAGGAAACCGGAGCACCCGGAGGAAACCCACGCACACAGGGGGAGGACGTGCAGACTCCACACAGACAGTGACCCAGCCGGGAATCGAACCTGGGACCCTGGAGCTGTGAAGAATTTATGCTAACCACCATGCTACCCTGCTGCCCCTACGGCCACCTTGAAAATCTTAACAGAAAAATGTGCAATTGGCGCCCTGCTGATGAGTTAGTCAGTGATCAAATAGTCTTCGGGATGGGCAAAAACTCCCCTAGCGCTCGTCCCATAGCATGATTGGTACGTCTGTCCCACCCAGTTCTTTCTTACCCGCAATCGGTGCTTCTCCCTCAGGTATGTCTCCTGTAGGAAGATTATATCGGCTTTCTGACTTCTGAAGTGGGCAAAGGCTCTGGATCTTTTCACTGGGCTGTTGAGTCCCCTGACATTCCAGGTGATAATCCTGGTGGGGGGTTTCTGTCCCCCCCTTTCCTGCGGGATCAACCATACTTAACTGATGGACGCGCCCCTGCACTCCCGGGTTTGCCTTGTTAGGGGGCCATCCATATTGGCTGCAGTAGTCTCTCTCACCATGAGGCCGGGCCCCTGCACTCTGGGGTTTCCCTTTGTCCAGGGAGCACCCAACATAGCTGCCAACTGTGTGTATGCCACATGGGTGCGCCCCTGCACTCTGGGGTTTCCCGTTGTTTAGGGACACTCCAAAGTGGTTGCTTGCAATGCCATCTGGTTCCCTCCGCCTGCCACCCACCTGCTAAAGCCAATCAGAGCACCAACTCTTTTTCTTGTCCTGTTTCCTATGTGTTCCTTCCCCCATCGCCCCACCTCCCTGTATTCCCCCCCCCCCCCTTGCGTTCCCACTCCCTGTCCCTGTGTGCTCTTTGCTCTGGTGTGTGACCCAGTTCTGGCTGGGAAAAGCATGCCAAATTCCCGCGTGCTCGCTCTAGTCTGTATTGCCTCCCCCCCCGCAGGATCCTCTCCTGGTCCTGTTATTGGTGCAGCTTCGAGATGATCGCTCTTGGCTGCTCCCCCGCCTTGGGTTTCGGCTGGAGCGAGCTGTGTGCACTGTCGAGCTCTGGGGGTTGAGGAAGCTGTCTCTCCCGACTATGTTGCCCAGCATTTGGGCGATGTAGCCTGTTGGGTCTCTACCCTCGATGCCTTCTGGCAGGTTTACAATCTGAACATTCTGTCATCGGGATCTGTTCTCCTGATCCTCGACCTTTTCCTTCAAGCTCCCTTGGTCCTCCATCAGCCTTTTCACCTCTGCTACCAGAGCGACGATCCTGTCACTCTGGTCCATCGAGGCTCTCTCCAGGTCATGGATCATCCTCTCCTGCGCTTCCACTTTCTTCCCCAGACTGTCAATTGTTTATTGTAGGGCGACCATCTCCTCTGTCACCACCACCTTGACCGCCACCTGCATCTTAATTCTGATCGCCTCTTTCATGGCGACCAGCTCCTGCTTGCGGAAGGTCTTCCATCTGTCTCCAGGTGGCGAGGGGGTGATGCTTGGGTCGATGGTCCCTCCCTCTCTTGGGCGGCCGAGGTCCCCTCGCCTCGTGGGTCCGTCGGTTCATCCGCTCGCTGTTTGTGGCCCTTTCCGCCATTTCTGCTATCCCTTCAACCCCTCGAGCTTCCGTTTGCTGACATTTCTTTTGCAGTCATTCTCTTTCTTCCGTTGTGGTTACTTTGCTATCTATTTTTCAGGCAAAAGTCTCCCATAAGTGCCTATTTTGATTCTGGGTGAGAGGAGAGCCACCTGATGTGCGTCCGCTCAGCACATCATCGTCACCGGAAGTCGCAGCAGACATTTTTGAATTTAATGGGGAACGTAGCCATCTGGGATGGCCACTTACAATAAGAAACATGGACGGCCACAAAGCATAACGGGAAAAATGGACAATGTAAGGTTCAGGCAGGCTCAGAACCTGAATGTATATTTGTGAGCGAAGAATCCAGACAGCATCGAAACCCCCAAACGATTAGCATTTTGATGGCCCATGTCCGTAAGACAAAGGACTGATACTTGAGTAACCGATACAATCCCAGACATTTCGGTGCCACTCCCTGTACTCAGGAAGCTTCAACAACAGGGGCAATGATCGCTTAGGACATGCCTAACCATCAAGGCACCTGCCCCTTTATTGGTTCAAATCGAATACAGTGATCAAGAACTACCCAATTAATGGGGTCCAAACTGAAGGACCGCCCAAAAGAGCGCAAAACTCCCCAAGGATAAAGAGAGAGACCGCCATGTGTTCGATCTCTCTTGGACCTGGGGCTCTGGCAACGTCCACCTCCAATTGCAGCATCACCAGAAGCAAGTTCAAGGTCAACGCCCACGACCAGACAGATGAGCCCAGCTGAGCAGCAGTTACTTCTCCAGACCCAGTAGATCCAGATTCGAACAAAGGCCACTGATCCTCTGACCTAAGCCGGGTGCCTGAAGTTAAGTACAGGTTGTCATAGTTGTTCGGTGTAGTTTAACTAGGAGTGTTTATGTTGCATGATAATTGTGTGTGTAAATAAAGTACCCTTGATCTTGAACTAACCAACTGGTGTTTGGCTCTTTGATCGATATCCGGTTGAACCTTGTGGTGGTATCATTCGATGCCTGGCGACTCGGAGCAATATAATATCGAGATCTAAAGAAAGAAGGGCAACCTTATTGATTGTCATATTTGCAGCAGGTAATAAAGGCAACATATTCCAGGCAATTTGAACTCGACTACCTGCCAAACATGACGAGTCACACAGTCATCATCAAACTCAAGAGACACTTTGCCACACACAGCATCCCTCAGAGATTCATGAGAGACAACGCTCTCCAAATCGTCTTCACTGAACTTCCCACACACATAGAACTTTTTTTTTAAGAAACATTTTATTGAGGTATTTTTTGGTATTTTATCAACATTACATTAAACAATGTACATGAAACTATAAACACAGTGCAAAAGCCGTCTCCCTCCCTTACAGGTCCCACCTTTATTAACCCCCTATTCTAAGCTAAACTAACCCCCCCCCCCCCCCCCCTTCTGCTGACGATTAATTTTCCGCGAAGAAGTCGACGAACGGTTGCCATCTCCGGGTGAAACCTAACAGTGACCCTCTCAAGGCGAACTTGATTTTCTCCAAACAGAGAAAGCTAGCCATGTCCAATAGCCAGGTTTCTGACTTCGGGGGCTTTAAGTCCCTCCAAGCTAATAGTATCCGACTCCGGGCTACCAGGGAAGCAAAGGTCAGAACGTCTGCCTCTTTCTCCTCCTGGATTCCCGGGTCTTCCGACATCCTGAAAATCGCCACCTCTGGACTCAGCGCCACCCTTGTTTTTAACACCGTGGACATGACATCTGCAAACCCCTGCCAAAATCCCCTAAGCTTCGGACATGCCCAGAACACCTGTCTTCTACCCCAACGAACCTGCTCATCCGGGCCACTGTCATGTGAGCCCGGTGAACGACCTTAAATTGTATCAGGCTGAGCCTGGCACATGTTGTGGACATGTTGTCCCTCTTTCCAGCTCCTCCTCCCACTTGCACTTCAGCTCCTCGGTCTGCGTCTCCTCTGACCCCATAAGTTCCTTATAAATGTCCGAGACGATCCCTTCTCCTTCCCACCCTCTGGAGACTACCCTGTCCTGAATCCCCCTTAGCGGTAGGAGCAGGAAGATTGACACCTGTTTACGTAGGAAGTCCCGCATCTGCAGATACCTGAATTTGTTTCCCCTCGCCAACCCAAACTTCTCCTCCAGCATCCTCATACTCAGAAAGCTTCCCTCCATAAACATATCCTCCATCCTCTCAATCCCTGCTCTCCACCATATCCGGAACCCTCCATCCATACTTCCTGGAGCAAACAGGTGATTATTACAGATTGGGGACCAGACTGATGCTTCCTCTGCTCCCATATGTCTCCTCCATTGCCCCCAGAGTCTCAGGGCCACCACCACCACGGGGCTGGTGGAGTACTGTGCCGGCAGGAATGGCAGAGGCGCAGTTACCAACGCCCCCAAACTGGTGCCCTTGCATGAAGCCTCTTCCATACACTCCCATGCCGACCTGTCCCCCACCACCCACTTAGAACATAGAACATAGAACAGTACAGCACAGAACAGGCCCTTCGGCCCTCGATGTTGTGCCGAGCAATGATCACCTACTCAAACCCACGTATCCACCCTATGCCCGTAACCCAACAACCACCCCCCCCCCCCCACCTTCCTGATTATGGTTATCTTCGCCGTCCACTAATAGTTACTAAAATTTGGCAGTGCCAGCCTGCCCTCTCTCCCACTCCGCTCAAGCATTACCTTCCTTACTCGCGGGGTCTTGCCCGCCCAAACAAAGCCAGGGATCACTTTGTTGACCCATTTAAAAAAGGACCGCGGAATAAAGATGGGGAGACATTGAAACACGAACAGGAATCTCGGGAGGGCCGTCATGTTCACCGTCTGCACCCTCCCAGCTAATGACAAAGGGAGCACGTCCCATCTCCGAAAATCGTCCTTCGCTTGGTCTATTAGCCGGGCCAGATTTAATTTATGCAGCCGATCCCATTCCCATGCCACTTGAATGCCTAGGTATCTAAAACTTCCCCCGACTACACACGTAGAACTTTGAGCATATCACGAGCAACCCTGTGCCCACAGTGCCACAGCCAGGTAGAAAGGGCAATATTCAGCGTCTCCCAGAGAAATGTGCCCAGTTTCACACAGATTACTAAACTGTACTCCTCAGTCTGAGACATTTGCCACGGCAGAGCCTGCCTTGGCCAGCACAATGAATCTTTTCCAAGTGCACCGAGACCACAATTCCTATTTCCAAGGCTCTTCTGCAGCTCAAATGTGAAGGATACCCTCATGGAACGCCAATTGTGAGGCAAAATCCTTATAATTACAACGCGCACAGACTCGACCCTCCTCACACCTGGTCAAAAGGTCAGGATCCAGACTGCACGCGGCTGTGACATGCTGGTGGTGGTATACAGTCATGCCCTGCAATTGAAGAGTTGCGTGATAGCCTCAGATGTTGCCCACTGTGTACAGAACCGCCATCACCTACTACACGTATCGGAACCAGCACCAATAGATGCCACCGCACCCCAGTTATCTAGCCTACAACACAGGCCCTCTACACCAGTGGGAATGAAGGCTCCTCCAGAGCACTAAGCCCTGCCCACTGACAAAATGCCTCAGGTCGACCATACTGAGGACACCAGCCCGAGAGCATCTCCAGCACAGACAACTGGCACAATCACATGCTCAGGGTGTGTGACCAAACTGAACACCAGGTTTCAGGACTATGTCAGCAACTGCTCTCCAACTAGCCTTCATCTTTCATCTTTACACAATGGTGGGGTGTGCGGGGGGGAGGGGGTGGGGGGGAGGTGATATGATGGGTTATTAAACTTAATTCACATTTCATCCTATTTTGATCATTATGTATCATTAGCCTGTTCAATCTGTATATTATATAATGGTTTGTACACAGTTACTGTTCACACACACGTTACATCTTAAAACCACAGGTTGACCCAACTAAAATGGGGAAGATGTAGATCCAGTAGTCACATGATGATGTGTCTACTTAAAGGGCCAGGTGATGGGAGGGTGGGTGTTCTCCCCGGAGTGCGGGCAGAGTGTGTGATGAACTACAATTATCAATTACAAACACAAAGACCCCACACAGCTACAGTAATCTACGTATCTATGCCCCCTCCAAATCGCGCTCGCTCGCCGATCGGTAGCCCCCGATTGCGAACCTGTCCATCGTGCAGGAGCCCCCGGAGTCTGATTCCCCCACGCCCCCACAAGGACAGCAACCGGGGCTGCGGGTCCGAGATCCTGCCGGGTGGTACCAGGTTGGAACCACGCCGGCAGAACTCGGCCCGTTGATCGCGGAGAATCCCGGCGGAAAATCCCGGCCCCTTTCTCTGACCTGCTCTTGTAGCACGTAGTGATGCTCAGACTAGCGAATAAACTATTGTGGTTCTAAGTCCTTGGTCTCCAGTTATTGGAGCCCAGAACGTCTACACAGGACAACTTGCAGATTGTGGTTTTCCCACCAATCTGCTGGCCTGGTCCTTTGCGGTGGTAGAGGTTGTGGGTTTAGAAGGAGCTGTCGAAGGAGCCTTGGTGAGTTGCTGCAGTGTATCTTGTAGGTAATACACACTGCTGTGACTGTATGCTGGTGATGGAGGACATGAATGTTAATTAATGAGATGCTAATCAAGTGGGCTGCTTTCCTCTGGATGGAGTATTCCATTGCACTCCTGACTTGTGCCTTATAGGTGGGAAGGCTTTGAGGAGCCAGGAGGTGAGTTACTCGCTGCAGGATTCCTGGCCGGGAATCTCCAAAATCCCAGCTAAGTGTTTCCCGCCAGCGTCAACGGGCCTCTTGGCCCAGCAATTCAGTAGCCCACAGGGGACCAGCACGGCGCCGGAGTACTGCACGCAGCTCCGGCGCTGATAAGCGGCCCTGCAATGCCGGCCCGGGTCCGCGCATGCACGTGGTGGCCGTTAGTGCTCCAGTGCATGCGCGTCACGTCCATTTCCACGCCGGCACCATGCAACATGGCGTAGCTTCACAGCGGGCCTGTGCGGAAGGAGGTTTGCCCCCTCCAGATCGCGTCTGCCCGCTGATCGGTAGTCCCCGCTCGCGAACCTGTCCGTCGTGCAGGACCCCCCGGAGTCTGATTCCCCCGCTCCCCCACCAGGGACAGTCACCGCGGCCGCAGGTTCGAGCTCCCATCGGGTGGTACCAGGTTGGAACCACGCTGGCAGAACTCGGCCGGTCGACTGCAGAGAATCGCGGCAGAGAATCCCGGCCCCTATCTCTGACCTGCTCTTGTAGCCTCTGTATATGAAATGAAAATTGCCAAAGTCCCCGAGGACCATAGGCTGAACTCCCATATTAGGGAGAGAGCTGACTGTTGTGGTTTAACCTGAGCGTTACCACACTTCAGGCAAGGGGTAAAGTTGAGAATGTAACCTCAAGATACGGTTTAATGAGGTTTCGTGGTAACCTCAACTGGTACGGAATTGAACCCACGCTGTTGGCATCGCTCCACATGACGAACCAGCTGTCCAAGCAACTGAGCTAACCGACCCCACCTATACATATATATTGTAATGTGAGTGTCCCTTTAAGAAATGTTTTTGTCTTATCACATGGCTTCAGTGATGTCATTGTGTGTGTGGAACTGGGCTGTGGCTCTGTGAGTTTTTACATTTGCTTTGAGTTTGAACTGGTTTTAACTGCACTGGTTTAAAGAAGTGTCTCTCTATCTTCATTTTAAAAGCTGTTTCCAGACTGCTTGATAACTTAAAAGAGATAATTGTTTTCTGGAAGGAATTTAAACCTACTGTTTGAAAAGGTGAACAGAGTATCACTAACAAGTCTTATACCAGTAAGAGTGCCGTGTGCTGGGCCACACCTTTGAAAAGGGTTTCTGGTTTTACTTGAATTTTGTTATTGAATTGGAACAGTTAAGGGGGAATTCATTTACGGTTATACATAGATTACTGTAGCTGTGTGGGGTCTTTGTGTTTGTAATTGACAAAAGTTCTTGCTGTGTGTGTTTACACAAATGCTCACTAAATTTGTATAATAAAGCTTGTTTTTTGATTAAAAGCACCTAAGATCTATGTTGAATTACACCTGAAAGGTGCTCACCTAGGGGGAAGTGCATGGGTGGTGTTGAGAGGGCTGTGGGCCAGGGCATTGTCAGGACTCCTCATCGGATCACTTTGTTGTTCTGTTCATTTCAGTTTCTGATTCTGGCGAATCATGGAGCCTGGTAAACTGGCAATTCGTTTGATTGGTATTGACCAGCAACAGCAAAATCGACATGTTGCTACACGTGGCCCAGAATAGCACCCTGCAGAGGAATGGGAGGCAGGGCCCATTGATGATCCAGGAACTGAGCCACAGGTGGTGGAGCCATGGAGGAGACAGTACCAGCCAACAGTATTCCAGTGCAGAACTTCCCACCTCCAGATGTCAGAGATCCAGTCCTAGAAAAGATTGTACCTGTCCCGGGGAACGCTAGACCACCTGTGCCAAGTAAAGCAAGTGTTGGCACCACATGGTCTACAAGGTCATCTATCCCCTGTGGCTCTGAAAGTTACTGCCACTCGTTTCAGGGCTGCATGGTGATCCGTGCGGCATTTTCCAGATAGCCGCACGCTAGTGCGTAAGAGAGGGCACAGATGGACTATTCGCGAGGGCCCACATGTATATCAACTTGGATCGGGATCTGGTAACTCAGGACACCAGTGCCACAGGCCTAGCCCACATAGCAGGTATTCCCCAGGTGCAGGGTGCCACAGATTGCATCCGTGTGACTCTGTAATTGCCATGGTGGCACAGAGCACCAGCTATGACCTGCAAGGGATACCACTCCCTCAATATGATGATGCGATGTGCAACCTGCAGGTGTGTGCCCGTTTTCTGGGAGCGTGCATGTAAGGTAAATCTTGCAGCGCTCGCAGATCTCAGCCGTCTTTGAGGGAGAACAGCAGCTGAAAGGCTGGCTCCTCGGGGACAAAGTGGACCCACTCAGGAGGTGGCTGATACTGATTCTGGGGAATCATGGAGCCAGACAAACTGGCATTATGTTTGATTGGGATTGAGCAGCAGCCACAAACACCCGCTGGAATTTGCTACACTGAGACTCATTTGTCAATGTGTGCACTGTTCAAGCAAGCAATTGGACTGCTCAAGATACAGTTCCACTGCCTGAACTGGTCTTTGGGGGGGGGGGGGGGGGGGGGTGATCTGGTGTCCCGCATCATAGTGGTCTGCTGTGCTTCACACAACCTGGCACTGCAGAGAGGAGAGCAGCTGGGTGAGGAGGAGATGGAGGAGCACCACATCTCCTCGGATGACGGGGAGGTGGAGGAGAGCAGTGATGGTCAACAAGTGGAGGAGGAGGAAGGAACTCGGGCAAAGACCGGGGCCCGCGTGGGACGAAGGGCTAGGGACAGCCTCATTGAAGTTCTATTTTAGGATGACCAGGATGAGGGAGTGAAGAGCTCTCCCACCATGGGGGTCTGACATAAACTCACTAATGTGGTGCTTGCGGAATGTCCTCATGATGGTTCCTACATTCATGGGCAGGGCAAGCTGCAGGAGAATGATGATAACTTACAGTGAGGACAGACGGTACTGCTCTCCTCCTCAGTGATACGTCTGAATCCGGCCTGACAGAGAGCTCAAAGTGATTTACCAATGAACAGGCTTGTCACACTGGATAACAAATCTCAGCTACTACTGCCCCCTCCGAGCTCAGGGTTCGTGATGTTTTTCTCCACCTTAAAAACGAGGTGGGCATGATCTCAATACTTTGTCAGCCTTTGGCTTCCTCATCACTCGAGAAGATTGGCAGACATGAGAGGCACAAGCTTTGATGTTGTGAGAGGGGGTGCAGGGGAAGCGGGGTGCTGTTACCTTCCATGGCTGAAGGACTGGGGGGCAATGTGGAGGGCTGGGGGTGGGGTCCCATGCCAGCAGCAGTGCATCTTTACTGTGTTGTCAGTGTGGAAGCTGAGAAATATATATGCTGCGATTCTGATACTCGACAGAGATGAAGCACTGAGTGTGCACAGGAGCTTGTGGAGCATGGTGCCACGATGTGACAGTGTAGAGGACCTGTATGGGTGAATAAAGTGATGCCTAATAAAAGTGCAATATTACAATGGTGACTTACCTCTACTTATCCATGCCCGCTGGGTGCCTATGGTTTCTTACTCTTCCTCACCCTCGCGCTATCTGTGATGTCTCCCCAGGAGACACAGCTGAGGTTGTGGCTGACTTCCACGCCCTGTTGCCTGAGATGACCTGAATGGCGTCCCCTGGTAGGCCTGGACCTTGGGGGTCCGGGACTACTGTTGGGCTGCAGGGGTGTTGCCGTGTTGCCCTCCTCGGTGTGCAGGGTTGGAGATGTGTCACTCCTAGGAGGGGGGAGGGTCAGAAGGGCTAGATACCCCCAGGGTCTGCTGGGTGGAAGGTCCCAGGGCTGCGCTCTTCCCTTTGGGTGCTTGGGGGCACCTCTATTCCTCCAATGGAAAAAAGGACAGCTGGAAGGAGATCTAGAAGCATCACTCTACTCTGGCATTGGTACTCCTGGATTCCCACTGGAGCCTGCACCATCCAGGTGAAGCCGTGCACCATGGAGCTCATGCCCTCAGCCATGGAGGTCATGAGCTGAACCATGGGCTGGACATCCCCATGATGGATTGCATGTCCTGTGCCAAGGTCTCCTCTGCAGATGCCACCCTCACAGTGTTGGCCTCGCTGTGTTATAGTGATGACACCATCTCCTCAGACTGAAGGTGATGGGACTCCTCCAGTCGACCTTGCAGTCGAGGCGAGGTGCTGTTATCCCTTCTTGATGCTCGGGACTCGGCCTTTGCAGTTCTGGCAGCTCTGGAATGAACGGACTCAGGGGCACATCATTGGCCAAGGGCTCAGCAGAGTCCTGAGCTCCGGCATCCCTCTGAGTGCCAGCTCCATGGGACGTTCCTTCCTCCACCTGCTATGGATCTTCAGCCGTGAGCTGCTCACCACTCAGTGACACAGATGTCTGCCTACTAGTTAATCCCACCGAGGTGTGATGCCTGGTGGAGGGTGCAAGTGACAGCTGTGCCGCCTCCTCAATGTTCATCTCCAAAGTGTCTCCCTCTGAGCTGCTCTGGTTTGTGGTATCCAGAGGGTGGGAGGATGGTCCGGGCTGGTTGACACATTGCCCTGCAAGGGAAGTGAGAAAGCATTAATGAATCATGGGGGATAAATGATGGGAGAAAATTAACTCAC